>NC_133295.1:7345176-7626082 GCF_005239225.2 Populus alba
AAAAACAAAATAGATTTTTGTCAGTTGATCCACAACCACCCATGTGGCATCATTCCCCTTCTTTCCCCTAGGTTATCCCGTCAGCGAAGTAGTTTTTCTTTACTTTTTCTGAGACAACAATGGCAATGCGCGAGGTCGAATTCTTGCTTCAGCTCTGGAAACAGTTTCCATGATGATTTTTGAGTGCGCAACAACCTAGTGTTCCTTGACTCTTTCTGAGTCAACAAGGGTTGTATGCGCTGATGAATCCATGCATGAGCTCTAATACAATTTCGGTGATGATTTCTGAGTGGGCAGCTACCCAGTTTTCATGAACTCTTTCTAAGTCAACAGGGGTTGTATGGGCTAATGAATCCATGCGTTAGCTTTAGGAAAAAATTCAGTGATGATTTTTGAGTGGTCAGCGACATGGTTTTCCTTAACTCTTTTTGGGACAAAAGTGGTTGTGTACGGTGTTAAATCCATGCATCAACTCTGGAAACAATTTCGGTGAGGATTTATGAGTTGGCAGCAACGCAGTTTTCCTTAACTCTTTCTAAGTCAAGAGGGGCTGTGTGCGCAATCGAATCTATGCATCAACTCTGGAAACAATTTTGGTGATGATTTTTGAGTGGGCAGCGACCGAGTTTTCCTTGACTCTTTCTGAGTCAACATGGGCTGTGTGGGCAGACGAATCCAAGCGTCAGCTCTGGAAAACATTTTCGGTGATGATTTTTGACTGGGTAGTGACTCAGTTTTCCTTGACTCTTTATGAGACAACAAAGGCTGTGTGCGATGTTGTATCCATGCATCATCTTTGGAAATAATTTTCGGTGACGCTTTCTGAGTTGGAAACGACCCAGTTTTTGTTGACTCTTTTGAGTCAACAAGGGCTGAGTGCGCTGTCGAATCCATGTGTCAGCTCTGGAAACCGTTTTGGTGATGATTTCTGAGTAGGCAGCAACGCATGTTTCCTTGACTCTTTCTGAGTCTACAGGGGTTGTGTGGGCTGACGAATACATGCGTCAGCTTTGAAAAACTATTTCAATGATGATTTCTGACTAGGCAACGACGCAGTTTTCATTGACTCTTTCTAACACAACAGTGCCTGTGTCCGCTGTCAAATCCATACTTTAGCTTTGGAAACAATTTCGGTAAGGATTTCTGAGTGGGCAGTGACGCAGTTTTCCTTTACTATTTATGAGACATCAGGGGCTATGTGTGCTGACAAATCCATGTGCTACCTCTAGAAATAATTTCGGTGAGGATTTCTGAGTGGGTACCAAACGAGTTTTCCTTGACTCTTTCTAAGTCAACAGGGGTTGTGTAGGCAGATGAATCCATGCATCAACTCTGGAAAAATATTTCAGTGATGATTTCCAACTAGGCAGTGACTCAAATGTCCTTGACTCTTTCTGAGTCAATTGGGGCCGTGTGGGCAGATGAATCCATGCGTCAGCTCTGGAAAAAGATTTCGGTGATGATTTCCGACTAGGCAGCGACTCAAATTTCCTTGACTCTTTCTAAGACAATAGTAGTTATGTGTGATGTCAAATCCATGCATCATCTCTACAAACAATTTCGGTGACGCTTTCTAAGTTGGAAACGACCTAGTTTTTGTTGATTGTTTTGAGTCATAGGGGCTGTGTGTGATGTCAAATCCATGCATCAGCTCTTGAAGAAGATTTTGGTGATGATTTTTGACTAGGCAACGACCCCATTTTTCTTGACTCTTTCGGAGACAACAATTGTTGTGTGCGATGTCAAATCCAAGCGTCAGCTCTAGAAAACATTTTCGGTGGGGATTTTCAAAGTGGGCAGCGACCCAGTTTTCCTTGACTATTTTCGAGACAACAGTGGTTGTGTGCATTGTCAAATCCATGCGTTAGCTTTGGAAACAATTTTGGTGAGGATTTCATTTTGGGCAGGGATGCAGTTTTTGTTAACTCTTTATTAGACATCAGGGGTTATGTGTGTTAACGAATCCATGTGCCACCTTTAGAAGCAATTTCGGTTAGGATTTCTAAGAGGGTAGTAACCAAGTTTTCCTTGACTCTTTCTGAGTCAATAGGGGTTGTATGGGCAAACGAATCCAAGCATCAGCTCTCGAAAAGATTTCGGTGATGATTTCTGACTGGGCATTGACTCAGTTTTTCTTGACTCCTTCTAAGACAACAGTGGTTGTGTACAATGTTGAATCCATGTGTCATCTCCGCAAACAATTTTGGTGATGTTTTTTAAGTTGGGAACGACCCAGTTTTCCTTGACTCTTTTGAGTCAACAAGGGCTGTGTGTGCTTTTGCATCCATGCGTCAGCTCTGGAAACAGTTTCGGTGATGATTTCTGAGTGGGCAGCGACCAAGTTTTCCTTCACTCTTTCTAAGTCAATAGTGGCTATGTGGGCATAGGAATCCATTCATCCTCTCTAGAAAAAGATTTCGATGCCGATTTCTGAATGGGCAGCGACTCAATTTTCCTTGACCCTTTCTGAGATAATAGTGGCTTTGTGTGTGATGTTGAATCCAAGCGTCATTTCTGGAAACAATTTCGGTGATTCTTTCTGAGTTGGAAACACAGTTCTTGTTGACTCTTTTGAATCAATAGGGGTTATGTGCGCTGTAAAATCCATACGTCAGCCCTGGAAACAGTTTCAGTGATGATTTCTGAGTGGGCAGCGACACACTTTTCCTTGACTCTTTATGAGTCTACGGGGCCTGTGTGGGCTGACGAATCCATGTGTCAGCTCTGGAAAAAAGATTTCGGTGATGATTTCAGACTAAGTAGGGATGCAGTTTTCGTTGACTCTTTATGAGACAACAATGGCTATATGCATTGACGAATCCCTGCGTCAGCTCTAGAAACAAATTTCATGATGATTTCTAAGTTGGAAGCGACCCAATTTTCCTTGACTATTTCTGAGTCAATAAGGGTTGTATGGGATGACAAATCCATGCGTCAACTCTGGAAAAAGATTTCGGTGATGATTTCTGATTGGGCAGCGACTCAGTTTTCCTTGGCTCTTTTTGAGACAATAGTGGTTGTGTGCACTGTCAAATCCATGCGTCAGCTCTTGAAATAGTTTCGGTGATGATTTTTGAGTGGGTAGTGAACCAGTTTTCCTTGACTTTTTCCGAGTCAACAAGGTCTGTGTGCACTAACGAATCCATACGTCACCTCTGGAACCAATGTCGGTGACACTTTCTTTATGGGCAGTGTCCTAGTTTTCCTTGACTATTTCTAAGTCAATAGGGGCTGTGTGGGATGACAAATCTATGCGTCAGCTCTGGAAAAAGATTTCGATGATGATTTCTAACTGGGCAACAACTCAGTTTTCCTTGACTCTTTCTGAGACAATAGTGGTTGTGTGCGATGTCAAATCCATGCGTAAGCTCTTGAAAAAGTTTCGGTAATGATTTCTGAGTGGACAGCGAACCAATTTTCCTTGACTTTTTATGAGTCAACAGGGCCTATATACACTAACGAATCCATACGTCACATCTGGAACTAGTGTCGGTGACGCTTTCTTTGTGGGTAGTATCCTAGTTTTCCTTGACTATTTCTAAGTCAATAGGGGCTGTGTGGGATGACAAATCCATGCGTCAACTTTGGAAAAAGATTTCGGTGAGGATTTCCAACTGGGCAGCAACTCAGTTTTCCTTGACTCTTTCTGAGACAATAATGGTTGTGTGCGCTGTCGAATCTAGGCGTCAGCTCTAGAAATAGTTTCGGTGAGGATTTTTGAGCGGGCAGCGACACAATTTTCCTTGACTCTTTATGACATATCAGGGGTTGTGTCGGCAGATGACTCCATGTGTTAGCTTTGGAAATCATTTTTGGTGAGGATTTCAGAGTGAGTAGCGACCCAATTTTCCTTGACTCTTTCTGAGACAAGAGTGGCTATGCGCATTGTCGAATCCATACGTCAGCTCTGGAAACAATTTTGATGAGGATTTTTGAGTGGGTAGGGACTCAGTTTTCCTTGATTCTTTATGAGACATCAAGGGCTGTGTGTGCTGACGAATCCATGCGCCACCTCTGGAAACAATTTCGGTGAGGATTTTTGAGTGGGTAACGACCGAGTTTTTCTTGACTCTTTCTGAGTCAACAGCGGCTGCTGTGTGGGCAGACGAATCAATTCGTTAGCTCTAGAAAAAGATTTTGATGCCAATTTCTGACTGGGTAGTGACTCGGTTTTCCTTGACTCTTTCTGAGACAACAGTGGTTGTGTGTGATGTTGAATCCATGCATCATCTCCCGAAACAATTTTAATGACATTTTCTAAGTTGGAAACGACCTAGTTTTCCTTGACTCTTTTGAATCATCAACAGCTGTGTGCACTTTCGCATACATGCGGCAACTCTGGAAACAGTTTCGATGATGAATTTTGAATAGGTAGCGACCAAGTTTTCCTTGACTATTTCTGAGTCAACAGCGGCTATATGGGAAGACAAATCCATTTGTCAGCTTTGGAAAAAGATTTCGATGTCGATTTATGACTGGGCAGGGACGTAGTTTTCCTTTACTCTTTCTAAGACAACAGTGGTTGTGTGCGTTGTTGAATCCATGCGTCATCTCGGAAACAATTTCGAAGATGCTTTTTAAGTTTGAAAAGAACCAGTTCTTGTTGACTCTTTTAAGTCAATAAGGGCTCTATGCACTGTAAAATCCATGCGTCAGCTTTGGATATAGTTTCGGAGATGATTTCTAAGTGGGCAGCAACGCACTTTTCCTTGACTCTTTATGAGTCTACAGGGGTTGTGTGGGCTGACGAATCCATGAGTAAACTCTGGAACCAGTTTCGATGACGCTTTCTTTAGGGGCAGCAACCTAGTTTACCTTAACTATTTTTTAGTCAACAGGGGTTGTGTGGACAGTCGAATCCATGTGTCAACTCTGGAAAAAGATTTCGGTGATGATTTCTCACTAGGAAGTGACACGGTTTTCTTTGACTGTTTCTGAGAAAAGAGTGGATGTGTGCGATGTCGAATCCATACATCATCTCTAGAAACAGTTTCGGTGATGATTTATGAATGGGCAGTTGACACGACTAAAAGATTGATGTCTTCTCCCAAGTGCAAGAGTGTCGAAGTAATAAATAACTCGGCAAGACCGGGGTCAAACCATAGGGAGGTTAATTGTATAAATTATAGACAACAATAATACAACAACAACAATAGTAGTAGTAGTAGTAGTAGTAGTAGTAGTACTAATAATAAATAAGAAGTTGATGAGAACTTTGAGATGGAAGATTAATGTAAGGATTAAACAATTATAAAAACAAATGTCAATATTAGAGGATCCACTAATGGTATTTCAAACAAGTATAGTATAAACTCTTATTACTCAACTGGAAACCACACACAAAGGAGGTTTCAATCGGATGATTTGTCATTAATAGCTCATTATAAATTGTTAACATGATCATATTATATATCTTATTTACGTAACACCAAACTTTTAAATATTGTGAGGAATTCATGATGCTAACTTATGTTAACAACAAATCAAGTTCCTTTCATAGCACAGGTGTAGGTAATACCATATGGTTGGGCTATGAGAGTGCCAAGCATTTGTTGTACCAAGTGTTATACAACACAAATCTAGATTAACCATTTAACAAGCAAGGTATTAAGAATTAGTAAGATAAAACGATAAGACATGTTAATATTAAACATTAAGGTCCATGTTGAGTTTACACTATACTTATTCTTACACCATTAGTGTAACCTTTTCACCTTGACATAATAAACTTAGCTAAAAATAATGAAGAAGAGAAACATAAATAAACAAAACAAGAACATAAATAAGATACAAGTTAACTAAAAAAAGGAAAGGAAATGGAAAGCATAAATAAGATATTAATGAAAGCAAAACTTAAGAATTACAAAAAAAATATAAAGATAGAAATAAAGAGCATAGTCTTGATCTGAACAACCAAGCCCCCAAATACATGGCAAATGCCTCCTTTTATAGGCCAAAATTCAAAATTATTGATTTGATGACTAATTGTTGAGTAGGTGGCCAACTCTTGACTTTGTGAAAATCTTTATCTTCTTGTCTGAATAAAACGAAATTGCTAGCATCAGAACTGGGACCATTTGAAAACATGAAAGTTGTAGGAAATTGCCTCAGCTTTCTAGAAAAAAAAATGGAGGTCATTTGGACTTCTAGAACTCCAGATATGGGCCAAACACTTAACAATGTTTGGGCTGTAGGACATATTCGGACTTCTCCATTGTTGCTATAATTTGGACTTGCAAACAGCCTTCTTAGATCTTGGTGTCCACATGAAAGTTGTAGGCCTATGTCTTACTGAATTTTTATAAAAAGTTGAGATCATTTTGACAACTAGAACTTAAGATATGACCCAATTACCGAACAATGTTCCAGTTTGGACTGCATCAACATCTATTTTCTAAGTTTGGCCTTCTCTTTGTCCTTTCAATTTCCATACTTGAACTCATCCATCAATCCTTTGATTTATGTGATAGGTCTGCATGTAAGATGAACATTTATCATATATTAAGGTATTTTATAGTATTAGACTTGTTATTATAAAACATGCTTTAGTTAAGGAGTTATTGATACTTTAAGTGCAAAATGATGATATAAAACCTTGATAAATATGCACTTTTAAGTACTAATCACACCCCCCAACTAGCTTATTACTAGTCCCTAGTAATCAAAGCGTTAAAATAGAAAAACAATTTATAAATTACATAAAGCAAGGCATTCATCATTCAACTTCCATTAATTTATCCAGATAAACAAACTCTCATTAAATTCATATATTTGCTCAATACCTCTTAAACAAGATATTACTAAACCTTTCTTTTGTGCTCAAAATATCAACATATAGTTATGGGGCTTTACTTGGAATAAAAACAAATTTTTGCTCTGATGTTTAAGGTTAACTTCCTTGGGTTAGGATTATTATCTTTACACACACACACACACACATAACTTAAGACACAATGCATCTTTAACCCATGTAACGAGCTTTCGGCTAATGACTCCCAGACTAGTTGGTCTTAGGGCATTAGGTGTTGAGATGAGACACCCCTACGAGCTTAGTAACTCGGGTTACATATACTGATACGCAGATAATGCAATGTTTGATTCCCTTAAGCTTTTCTCCTCAACCCATGTAACAAGCGTTGGGCCAATAGCTCCCAAGTCAGTTGACTTTAGGGTATTAAGTGTTAAAACACCCCTTCGAGCTTAATTACTTAGGTTAGGGAAGCTACAAAACCAAACTTATCTACCTTTTTATTATCATTATTTTTTTATTTTTATTTTTTTTGCAAATTATGTACTATCCCTTTCCTTTAGTTGTTACCTTTAACAAAAGAACATAAATAATGTAATAATCTAATGTGCAACCCACAATCATATATTAAAGTGTGTGTGTGAAAATGAAGATTTAAGAATACTTGTTAAATGAGCATATGAGTAGAATCAAGTGCTAACAATACGAGAGTTTGTAAACCTGAATATTTCAAGAAGTATTCTGATAGACCTTGTTAAGAATGTTTACTAAGATGCGTCTCAACAGTCGCTTTAACAAAAGAACTCCTTTTACTCTGCCATCTTAGTAACAACAGTTTTGCAAATAATTTATAAAATAGAAAACACAGTTGTTATATATATATATATATATATCAACCACTACCCCTTCCCCCCAACCAAAATGAGACATTGTCCTCAATCTCTTAAGGTAGAAAGATAGAGTATAGAAGACATCACCTGAAATAGCGAACACAGACAAACCTGAAACACACTTAAACAAATATAAGAAACAACAAAACACAATAATAAAACCAAAAGACGCAAATATTAACAAACACAGGCTCAAATCCAATCTAATCTTTTTATGGCTTTCCTTAGTTGACCAATTTATGCGACTCATGGAGGGATTAATTACAGGGATGAAAGATTGTAGTTGGTCAATCAATTATTCAGCAGTAGCAGCAGATATTATGATTTGTTGTGCTGAAGATGTTAGAAATTCCTGTTCCACAGCATGATCAAGAAAAGAAAATAACTTATCATAAAAACCATTAACATATAACAAACCTATGGATTTATGATGAATGTGTAGTTGGGCCCAAGAGGAAATATGAAAGATCTCTTTCAATGTGCCCAGACCACCTAGTAAGGCAATGAAGGCATCAACATGGTTAAACATTGCATTCAATCAATCAGACATTGTGGGGACCTGTAATTCCTCTCCAATTATTTTTCCAATGATGTCTCCTTGTGCTAAAGCTTTGGGGACTACCCCCAAAACTTGACTACCTCCTAAAAATGCAGCTATTGACACTCCCCTATTAACCCAAGGTTGCCTCCTCCATACACTAAATGAATCTTTTGCTCAGCTAGTACCTGACCAAGATGATTTGCTGATTCTAAAAACTCTTTTTCTTTCTTAGGACTGGATCCATCAAAAACACAAATATTGTTTATGCGATGACTTGAGGAACCTACCATTTCTACACACTTCTATATTTGATGAATGTACAGGTTGAGTAGAAATGAAGGGAAGGAAGAGAAGAATTTATAGATGAGAAATTGAAAATGCAATCATACCACCTATATGTAGGCCAGCCGTAGTCTCACTCTCTCTTTATTTATTTATTTATTTTGAAAAAGCATGTGTATGTACAGGTAGTTGTGATTGTGGCTCACATCTTTCCTTGGTTTTACATCCAAGAACGGCTTAAACGCTCTCTATGGGTCGGGGATAGGCTTCCCATCCAGTTTTCTTAAAAACTGGCAAACAGGGTCTTTTTTAGTCAAATTCCCAAGATTAAGTCGAGTATGTTCTTTATGGAATTATGGCCATAAATCATGACTTGCACGATGCACATCTCTACTAAGGTGCGTCTCAAGAGTTAATAGAAGATTATCTAAAGACCCCTTATTCAGGCCATCTTTAATGAATTGTATTTTATCTTCACTGTTTACAGATACCATTCCTAAAGAATGACATGTGGCATTACAAGTCCATCTAGCACATTTGTGACAGACTTTCAGTCGTTTTGCACGACGTTTCTTTGCAAAAGTGCTTTTACATGTGCCAGGCATGTATGAAATGAAAGAATTGGAGGACTCACCTGATAATTGGACCTTTGCTTCAATTAGCCAACAAATATCTTCAGGAATTCCATGGTTCATTAACAACCTCAATCTTTCACACCTAGAACGGTAAATTTTTGTAATCGCATTCTGAGGCAGAGCGAGAAAATACTTTTTCAATTTTTCAAGAGTGGTGTCCGTTTTCAACTAAGAATTGGGGGAGAGATTCAAAGAAAGGAGAAAGAGCAAAGAACTGCACAAATATATACACAAATATAAGTTATCATGGGAAACTAAAAGAATCGACTTAAGAGTCACGGAGTACCGTTATCCGCCATTTGACCGAGGTGAGAGACTAGCAAAACAAAAGTCACACAAAAATAATGTGAGAAAAAGAATCAATCTTTATATATAGGATCACCCAATTCAATAAAGGCATTTTCAACTGAAAAATTATCAAAATAAACTTTCAAACAATGGCCATTTACCTTGAAAACATTACCATTCTATGGATTTTTGATATCACAGGCCCTATATGGATACACATATTTCACAATAAAAGGACCGCTCCATCTTGATCTTAGTTTTCTAGGAAATAAATGGAGTCGAGAATTATAAAGCAAGACTTTTTTACCAACATTGAATGTTTTTCTCAGTATTTTCTTGTCATGAAACTCTTTGATTCTTGCTTTATGAATTCTTGAATTGTCATATGCATCATTTCTTATTTCCTCAAGCTCATTTATTTGTAATTTTCGCAGCTGACTAACATCATCAATGTTTGAATTGAAAGCTTTAATAGCCCAATAAGCTTTATGTTCAATTTCCACAGGCAAGTGACAAGGTTTTCCATAGACTAGTCTATAAGGTGACATACCTAATGATGTTTTATATGCAGTTCGATAAGCCCAAAGTGCATCATTAAGTCTTAAAGACCAGTCTTTCTGATTAGGGTTCACCGTTTTCTCCAAGATCTGTTTGATCTCCCTATTAGCAAGTTATACTTGTCCACTCGTCTGAGGGTGATAAGGGGTGGCAACTTTGTGTGTGATTCCATATTTCTTCATTAAAGACTCAAATGACTTGTTGGAGAAATGTGTTCCACCATCACTTATCATGGCTCGAGGGATTCCAAATCGACTTAAAATGTTTTCTTTCAAAAACTTTATCACTGTTTTGTGATCATTGTTTCGACTTAGAATTGCCTCTATCCATTTTGAAATATAATCTACTGCGACCAATATGTACAAGAAACCAAATGATGGAGGAAATTGACCCATGAAATCTATACCCCAACAGTCAAAGATCTCAATGACAAGAATACGATTTAAAGGCACCATGTGACGTTTCGAAATAGATCCTAACTTTTGACAATTTTCACAAGTCTTGTAGAATGCATGTGAGGCTTTAAACATGGTGGGCCAGTAAAATCCACTTTGTAAGATTTTTGTAGTTATCTTTCTTGATGAGAAATGACCCCCACATGCCTCAAAAAGACAATATTTGAATAAATAAGGGTCATCCCAATAAAAGTTCTTCATTTCATTCAAGAACTTTCTTTTATCTTGGGTACTCCAATGAGCTAGCAATTGTCCTGAAACAAGAAAATTAACAATATTAGCAAACCAAGGCATTGTAGAGACAGAAAATAAAGATTCATCAGGAAAGTAGTCATCGATTGGTGTGATGTCAGATCTCGAATCGGTTGTCAATCTTGACAAATGATCTACGACAACATTTTCGGTGCATTTCTTGTCTTTGATTGTGATATCAAATTCTTGAAGTAACAAAATCCATCGCACCAATCTAGCCTTAGAATCTTTCTTAGAGAGAAGATATTTCAAAGCTGCATGATCACTAAAAACAACAACAGGTGAGCCAACAAGATAAGATCTGAACTTGTCACATGCAAATACTACTGCAAGTAATTCTTTTTCAGTGGTAGTGTAATTCATTTGAGAACTATTTAAAGTTTTACTTGCATAGTAAATCACATAAGGTTTCTTATCTTTTCTTTGTCCCAAGACAACACCCACAGCATAATAACTAGCGTCACACATTATTTCAAAAGGTAGTGACCAATCAGGAGGTTGAATGACAGGAGCAGAAGTAAGCAAGCTTTTAAGTTTAACAAAGACTTTTTCACATTGTTCAGTCCATTCAAAAACATTTTCCTTTGTTAGAAGGTTACACAATGGTTTAGATATTACACTAAAATCATTAATGAACCTTCCGTAAAAACCAACATGTCCTAAGAATGATCTAACATCTTTAACAGATTTTGGTAATGGTAAGCTGTCAATTAACTCAATTTTAGATTTGTCAACCTCAATTCCTTTTGATGAAACAATGTGACCAAGTACAATGCCGTTTGTTACCATAAAGTGACATTTTTCTTTGACTCTTTCTGAGTCTACAGGGGCTGTGCGGGCTGACGGATCCATGCGGGAGCCTCAGAAAACTGTTTCAGTTATGATTTCTGAGTGGGCAACAACGCTATTTTCATTTACTCTTTCTGAGACAAATATGGTTGTATGCGGTGTCGAATCCATGAGTCAGCTCTGGAAACAATTTCAGTAAGGATTTCTGAGTAGGCAGCGACTTAATTTTCCTTGATTCTTTCTGAGTCAATAGGGGATGTGCGCGCTCTCGAGTCCATGCATAAGCTCTGGAAACAGTTTTGGTGATGATTTCTGAGTGGACAGCAATGCACATTTCCTTGACTCTTTTTGAGTCAACAGGGGCCGTGTGGGTTAATTAATACATGCATCAACTTCTGAAAACTATTTCAATGATGATTTCTGAGTAGGCAACGACGCAGTTTTCATTGATTATTTTTTAGACAAAAGTGGCTGTGTGCGGTGTCGAATCCATGCATCAACTCTGGAAACAATTTCAATGACGATTTCTGAATGGGCAGCGACACACGTTTCATTAACTCTTTCTGAGTCTACAGGGGCCATGTGCGGTGTTGAAGCAATGCGTCACCTCTGGAAACAGTTTCGGTGATGATTTTTGTGTGGGCAGCGACCGAGTTTTCCTTGACACTTTAACAGTCAACAGGGGCTGTGTGGGCAGACGAATCCAAGCGTCAGCTTTGGAAAACATTTTTGGTGATGATTTTTGACTGGGTAGCGACTCAGTTTTCCTTGACTCTTTATGAGACAACAAAGGTTGTGTGCGATGTTGTATCCATGCATCATCTCTGGAAATAATTTCCGTGATGCTTTCTGGGTTGGACACAACCACGCTTTTGTTGACTCTTTAGAGTCAATAGAGGGCTGTGTGCATTGTTGAATCCATGCATCAACTTTGGAAACAGTTTTGGTGATGATTTCTGAGTGGGTAGCGACTCATATATTCTTGACTCTTGCTGAGTCTACAGGGGCTGTGTGGGTTGACAAATCAATGCATCAGTTCTTGAAACAATTTCAGTGAGGATTTCTGAGTGGGCAGTGATATAGTTTTCCTTGACTCTTTCTGAGTCAAAAGGGGTTGTGTGCGCTGTCAAATCCAGGTGCCACATCTGCAAACAGTTTCGGTGATGATTTCTGAGTGGTCAACGATCGAGTTTTCCTTGACTTTTTCTAAGTCAACATGGGCTGTGGGTAGACAAATCCATGCGTCAGCTCTAGAAAACATTTTCGTTGATGATTTCTGACTAGGCAGCAACTCAGTTTTCCTTTACTCTCTTTGAGACAATAATGGCTACGTGCGTTGTTGAATCCATGCATCATCTCTGGAAACAATGTTGTTGTTGACTCTTTCTGAGATGGAAATGACCCAGTTTTCCTTGACTCTTTTGAGTTGAAAGAGCTGTGTGCGCTGTCGAATCCATGCGTTAGCTTTGGAAACAGTTTCTGTGATGATTTCTAAGTGGACAACAATCAAGTTTTCCTTGAATCTTTATGGGTTAACAGAGGCTATGTGGGCACACTAATCCAAGCGTCAACTTTGGAAAAGATTTCGGTGATGATTTCTGACTAGGCAGCGACTCAATTTTCCTTGACTCCTTATGAGACAACATCGACTGTGTGCGATGTCGAATCCATGCATCATCTCCGGAAACAATTTCGGTGACACTTTCTGAGTTGGAAACGACCTAGTTCATGTTGACTCTTTTTAGTCAATAGGGGCTGTATGCGCTGTAAAATCCATGCGCCAGCTCTGGAAATAGTTTCAGTGATGATTTCTGATTGGGCAGCAACACACTTTTCCTTAACTCTTTATGAGTCTACGGGGGCTGTGTGGGGGTGACGAATCCATGTGTCAGCTGTCAAAAAAAATTTTGGTGAGGATTTTTTACTGGGCAGAGATGTAGTTTTTGTTGACTATTTCTGAGACAATAGTGGCTGAGTGCGCTGACAAATCCCTGCGTCAGCTCTGGAAACAGATTTTGTGATGATTTCTGAGTTGGAAGTAGCCTAATTTTCCTTGACTCTTTTTTAGTCAACAAGGGCCGTGTGGGGAGACGAATCCACGCGTTAACTCGGGAAACAGTTTCGGTGATCATTTCTGAGTGGGCAGCAACCTAGTTTTCCTTGACTCTTTTTGAGTCAACAGGGGCTGTGTACGCTATCGAATCCATGCCTCACCTCTGGAAACAGTTTCGGTGATGATTTCTGAGTGGGTAGCGATGCAGTTATCCTTGACTCTTGCTCAATCAACAGGGGCTGCGTGCGTTGTTGAATCCATACATCATCTATGGAAACAATTTCGGTGATGATTTCTGAGCGTGCAAGGAACGAGTTTTCCTTGATTCTTTCGGAGTCAACAAGGGTTTTATGCGCTATTGAATACATGCGTGAGATCTAGAAACAGTTTCTAAGATGATCTCTGAGTAAACGGCGACACTTGTTTCCTTGACTCTTACTGAGTATACAGGGGTTGTATGGGCTGACGAATCCTTGCATCAACTATGGAATTTAAGTGATGATTTCTAAGTAGGCAATGACGCATTTTTTATTGACACTTTCAGAGACTAAAGTGGTTGTGTGCGGAGTTCAATCCATGAGTCAGCTCTTGAAACAATTTCGGTGAGGATTTCAGAGTGGGTAGCGACGCAGTTTTCCTTGACTCTTTATGAGTTGACACTAGGTGTGTGGGCTGACAAATCCATGCGACACCTTCGGAAAACTATTTCAGTGATGATTTAAGAGTGGGCAGCGACGCAGTTTGCATGCACTCTTTTTGACACAAAAGTGGAGGTGCGCGGTGTCGAATCCACGAGTCAGGTCTGGAAACAATTTCGATGAGGATTTCTGAGTGGGCAGCGACACAATTTTCATGCACTCTTTTTGAGACAAAAGTGGACGTGTGCGGTGTCGAATCCACGAGTCAGCTCTGGAAAACAATTTCGATGAGGATTTCTGAGTGGGCAGCAACACAGTTTTCCATGACCCTTTCAAAGTCAACAGGGGCTGTGTTGCTTTCAAATCCATGCATCCCCTATGGAAACAGTTTCGGTGATGATTTCTGAGTGGGCAGCGACGCACGTTTTCTTGGCTCTTTTTAAGTCTATAAGGGCTATGTGCACTGTCGAATCCATACGTATGCTCAGGAAAACGTTTCGGTGATGATTTCTGATTGGGCATCGATGCATGTTTCCTTGACACTTACTGAATCTACAGGGGTTTTGGTGGGCTGACGAATCCATGCGTCAGCTTCGAGCATCGACGCAAGTTTCCTTGACACTTGCTGAATCTACATGGTTTTTGTGGGCTGACGAATCCATGCGTCAGCTTCGAAAAACTATTTCGGTGATGATTTCGGAGGGGGCACCGACGCAGTTTTCATTGACATTGTCTAAGATAAAAGTGGCCGTGTGGTCAGACGAATACATACGGCAGCTCTGGAAAACAATTTCGGTGATGATTTCTCATAGGGTTGTGACTCAGTTTTCCTTGACTTTTTCTGAGATAACAGTGGCTGCGTGCGTTGTGGAATCCAAGCACCATCTCTGGAAACAATTTCGGTGATGCTTTCTGAGTTGGAAACGACTCAATTTTTGTTGACTTTTTTAGAGTCAACAAGGGCTGTGTGCGCTGTCGAATCCATGTGTCAGCTCTGGAAACCGTTTTGGTGATGATTTCTGAGTGGGCAGCAACGCACGTTTCCTTGACTCTTTTTGAATCTACAGGGGTTGTGTGGGCTGACAAATCCATGCGCCAACTTCAAAAAAACTATTTCAGTGATGATTTTTGAATGGGCAATGACATAGTTTTCATTTACTCTTTCCGAGACAAATATGGCCCTGTGCAGTGTCGAATCCATGAGTCAGCTCTGGAAACAATTTCGGTGAGGATTTCAGAGTGGGTAGCGACGCAGTTTTCCTTGACTCTTTATGAGTTGACACTAGGTGTGTGGGCTGACAAATCCATGCGACAGCTTCGGGAAACTATTTCAGTGATGATTTATGAGTGGGCAGCGACGCAGTTTTCATGCACTCTTTTTGACACAAAAGTGGACGTGGGCGGTGTCGAATCCACGAGTCACCTCTGGAAACAATTTCGATGAGGATTTCTGAGTGGGTAGCGATGCAGTTTTCATGCACTCTTTTTGAGACAAAAGTGGACGTGTGCGGTGTCGAATCCACGAGTCAGCTCTCGAAACAATTTCGATGAGGATTTCTGAGTGGGCAGCAACACAGGTTTCCATGACGCTTTCAAAGTCAACAGGGGCTGTGTTGCTTTCAGATCCATGCGTCCCCTATGGAAACAGTTTCGGTGATGATTTCTGAGTGGGCAGCGACGCACGTTTTCTTGGCTCTTTTTAAGTCTATAAGGGCTATGTGCACTGTCGAATCCATACGTATGCTCTGGAAAACATTTCGGTGATGATTTCTGATTGGGCATCGATGCATGTTTCCTTGACACTTACTGAATCTACAGGGGTTTTGGTGGGCTGACGAATCCATGCGTCAGCTTCGAGCATCGACGCAAGTTTCCTTGACACTTGCTGAATCTACATGGTTTTTGTGAGCTGACGAATCCATGCGTCAGCTTCGAAAAAACTATTTCAGTGATGATTTTTGAATGGGCAATGACGTAGTTTTCATTTACTCTTTTCGAGAAAAATATGGCCATGTGCAGTGTCAAATCCATGAGTCAGCTCTGGAAACAATTTCGGTGAGGATTTCAGAGTGGGTAGCGACGCAGTTTTCCTTGACTCTTTATGAGTTGACACTAGATGTGTGGGCTGACAAATCCATGCGACACCTTCGGAAAACTATTTCAGTGATGATTGAAGAGTGGGCAGCGACGCAGTTTGCATGCACTCTTTTTGACACAAAAGTGGATGTGCGCGGTGTCGAATCCACGAGTCAGCTCTGGAAACAATTTCGATGAGGATTTCTGAGTGGGCAGCGACGCAGTTTTCATGCACTCTTTTTGAGACAAAAGTGGACGTGTGCGGTGTCGAATCCACGAGTCAGCTCTGGAAACAATTTCGATGAGGATTTCTGAGTGGGCAGCAACACAGTTTTCCATGACCCTTTCAAAGTCAACAGGGGCTGTGTTGCTTTCAAATCCATGCGTCCCCTATGGAAACAGTTTCGGTGATGATTTCTGAGTGGGCAGCGACGCACGTTTTCTTGGCTCTTTTTAAGTCTATAAGGGCTATGTGCACTGTCGAATCCATACGTATGCTCAGGAAAACGTTTCGGTGATGATTTCTGATTGGGCATCGATGCATGTTTCC
The DNA here is from genome assembly GCF_005239225.2 of Populus alba. Classification (NCBI taxonomy): domain Eukaryota; kingdom Viridiplantae; phylum Streptophyta; class Magnoliopsida; order Malpighiales; family Salicaceae; genus Populus; species Populus alba. Next base: position 7,361,932 of record NC_133295.1, read on the forward strand.
TTGACACTTACTGAATCTACAGGGGTTTTGGTGGGCTGACGAATCCATGCGTCAGCTTCGAGCATCGACGCAAGTTTCCTTGACACTTGCTGAATCTACATGGTTTTTGTGGGCTGACGAATCCATGCGTCAGCTTCGAAAAACTATTTCGGTGATGATTTCGGAGGGGGCACCGACGCAGTTTTCATTGACATTGTCTAAGATAAAAGTGGCCGTGTGGTCAGACGAATACATACGGCAGCTCTGGAAAACAATTTCGGTGATGATTTCTCATAGGGTTGTGACTCAGTTTTCCTTGACTTTTTCTGAGATAACAGTGGCTGCGTGCGTTGTGGAATCCAAGCACCATCTCTGGAAACAATTTCGGTGATGCTTTCTGAGTTGGAAACGACTCAATTTTTGTTGACTTTTTTAGAGTCAACAAGGGCTGTGTGCGCTGTCGAATCCATGTGTCAGCTCTGGAAACCGTTTTGGTGATGATTTCTGAGTGGGCAGCAACGCACGTTTCCTTGACTCTTTTTGAATCTACAGGGGTTGTGTGGGCTGACAAATCCATGCGCCAACTTCAAAAAAACTATTTCAGTGATGATTTTTGAATGGGCAATGACATAGTTTTCATTTACTCTTTCCGAGACAAATATGGCCCTGTGCAGTGTCGAATCCATGAGTCAGCTCTGGAAACAATTTCGGTGAGGATTTCAGAGTGGGTAGCGACGCAGTTTTCCTTGACTCTTTATGAGTTGACACTAGGTGTGTGGGCTGACAAATCCATGCGACAGCTTCGGGAAACTATTTCAGTGATGATTTATGAGTGGGCAGCGACGCAGTTTTCATGCACTCTTTTTGACACAAAAGTGGACGTGGGCGGTGTCGAATCCACGAGTCACCTCTGGAAACAATTTCGATGAGGATTTCTGAGTGGGTAGCGATGCAGTTTTCATGCACTCTTTTTGAGACAAAAGTGGACGTGTGCGGTGTCGAATCCACGAGTCAGCTCTCGAAACAATTTCGATGAGGATTTCTGAGTGGGCAGCAACACAGGTTTCCATGACGCTTTCAAAGTCAACAGGGGCTGTGTTGCTTTCAGATCCATGCGTCCCCTATGGAAACAGTTTCGGTGATGATTTCTGAGTGGGCAGCGACGCACGTTTTCTTGGCTCTTTTTAAGTCTATAAGGGCTATGTGCACTGTCGAATCCATACGTATGCTCTGGAAAACATTTCGGTGATGATTTCTGATTGGGCATCGATGCATGTTTCCTTGACACTTACTGAATCTACAGGGGTTTTGGTGGGCTGACGAATCCATGCGTCAGCTTCGAGCATCGACGCAAGTTTCCTTGACACTTGCTGAATCTACATGGTTTTTGTGAGCTGACGAATCCATGCGTCAGCTTCGAAAAAAACTATTTCAGTGATGATTTTTGAATGGGCAATGACGTAGTTTTCATTTACTCTTTTCGAGAAAAATATGGCCATGTGCAGTGTCAAATCCATGAGTCAGCTCTGGAAACAATTTCGGTGAGGATTTCAGAGTGGGTAGCGACGCAGTTTTCCTTGACTCTTTATGAGTTGACACTAGATGTGTGGGCTGACAAATCCATGCGACACCTTCGGAAAACTATTTCAGTGATGATTGAAGAGTGGGCAGCGACGCAGTTTGCATGCACTCTTTTTGACACAAAAGTGGATGTGCGCGGTGTCGAATCCACGAGTCAGCTCTGGAAACAATTTCGATGAGGATTTCTGAGTGGGCAGCGACGCAGTTTTCATGCACTCTTTTTGAGACAAAAGTGGACGTGTGCGGTGTCGAATCCACGAGTCAGCTCTGGAAACAATTTCGATGAGGATTTCTGAGTGGGCAGCAACACAGTTTTCCATGACCCTTTCAAAGTCAACAGGGGCTGTGTTGCTTTCAAATCCATGCGTCCCCTATGGAAACAGTTTCGGTGATGATTTCTGAGTGGGCAGCGACGCACGTTTTCTTGGCTCTTTTTAAGTCTATAAGGGCTATGTGCACTGTCGAATCCATACGTATGCTCTGGAAAACATTTCGGTGATGATTTCTGATTGGGCATCGATGCATGTTTCCTTGACACTTACTGAATCTACAGGGGTTTTGGTGGGCTGACGAATCCAGGCGTCAGCTTCGAGCATCGACGCAAGTTTCCTTGACACTTGCTGAATCTACATGGTTTTTGTGAGCTGACGAATCCATGCGTCAGCTTCGAAAAAACTATTTCAGTGATGATTTTTGGAGGGCACCGACGTAGTTTTCATTTACTCTTTTCGAGAAAAAAGTGGCCATGTGCAGTGTCAAATCCATGAGTCAGCTCTGGAAAACAATTTCGGTGAGGATTTCAGAGTGGGTAGCGACGCAGTTTTCCTTGACTCTTTTCACTAGATGTGTGGGCTGACAAATCCATGCACACCTTTGGAAAACTATTTCAGTGATGATTTGGCAGCGACGCAGTTTATGCACTCTTTTGACACAAAAGTGGATGTGCGCGGTGTCGAATCCACGAGTCAGCTCTGGAAACAATTTCGATGAGGATTTCTGAGTGGGCAGCGACGCAGTTTTCATGCACTCTTTTTGAGACAAAAGTGGACGTGTGCGGTGTCGAATCCACGAGTCAGCTCTGGAAACAATTTCGATGAGGATTTCTGAGTGGGCAGCAACACAGTTTTCCATGACCCTTTCAAAGTCAACACGGGCTGTGTTGCTTTCAAATCCATGCGTCCCCTATGGAAACAGTTTCGGTGATGATTTCTGAGTGGGCAGCGATGCACGTTTCCTTGCCTCTTTTTGAATCTACAGGGGCTGTGTGGGCTGACGAATCCGTGCGCCAACTTCAAAAAACTATTTTAGTGATGATTTTTGAATGGGCAATGACGTAGTTTTCATTTACTATTTCCGAGACAAATATGGCAATGTGCAGTGGCGAATCCATGAGTCAGCTCTCTAAACAATTTCGGTGAGGATTTTAGAGTGGGAGCGACGCAGTTTTCCTTGACTCTTTATGAGTTGACACTAGGTGTGTGGGCTGACAAATCCATGCGACAGCTTCGGGAAACAATTTCAGTGATGATTTATGAGTGGGCAGCGCCGCAGTTTTCATGCAATCTTTTTGACACAAAAGTGGACGTGGGTGGTGTCGAATCCACGAGTCAGCTCTGGAAACCATTTCGATGAGGATTTCAGAGTGGGCAGCGACGCAGTTTTCATGCACTCTTTTTGAGACAAAAGTGGACGTGTGCGGTGTCGAATCCACGAGTCAGCTCTCGAAACAATTTCGATGAGGATTTCTTAGTGGGCAGCAACACAGTTTTCCATGACCCTTTCAAAGTCAACAGGGGCTGTGTTGCTTTCAAATCCATGCGTCCCCTATGGAAACAGTTTCGGTGATGATTTCTGAGTGGGCAGCGACACACGTTTCCTTAACTCTTTTTGAATCTACAGGGGCTGTGTGGGCTGACGAATCCATGCGCCAACTTCAAAAAACTATTTCAGTGATGATTTTTGAATGGGCAATGACGTAGTTTTCATTTACTCTTTCCGAGACAAATGTGGCTCCGTGCAGTGTCGAATCCATGAGTCAGCTCAGGAAACAATTTCGGTGAGGATTTCAGAGTGGGGAGCGACGCAGTTTTCCTTGACTCTTTATGAGTTGACACTAGGTGTGTGGGCTGACAAATCCATGCGACACCTTCGGAAAACTATTTCAGTGATGATTTAAGAGTGGGCAGCGACGCAGTTTTCATGCACTCTTTTTGACACAAAAGTGGACGTGGGCGGTGTCGAATCCACGAGTCAGCTCTGGAAACCATTTCGATGAGGATTTCTGAGTGGACAGCGACACACGTTTCCTTGACTCTTTTTGAATCTAAAGGGGCTGTGTGGGCTGACGAATCCATGCGCCAACTTCAAAAAAATATTTCAGTGATGATTTTTGAATGGCCAATGACGTAGTTTTCATTTACTCTTTCCGAGACAAATATGGCTCTGTGCAGTGTCGAATCCATGAGTCAGCTCTGGAAACAATTTCGGTGAGGATTTCAGAGTGGGGAGCGACGCAGTTTTCCTTGACTCTTTATGAGTTGACACTAGGTGTGTGGGCTGACAAATCCATGCGACACCTTCGGAAAACTATTTCAGTGATGATTTATGAGTGGGCAGCGACGCAGTTTTCATGCACCCTTTTTGACACAAAAGAGGACGTGTGCGGTTTCGAATCCACGAGTCAGCTCTGGAAACAATTTTGATGAGGATTTCTGAGTGGGCAGCGACGCAGTTTTCATGCACTCTTTTTGACACAAAAGTGGACGTGTGCGGTGTCGAATCCACGAGTCAGCTCTGGAAACAATTTCGATGAGGATTTCTGAGTGGGCACCAACACACTTTTCCATGACTCTTTCAAAGTCAACAGGGGCTGTGTTGCTTTCAAATCCATGAGTCCCCTATGGAAACAGTTTCGGTGATGATTTCTGAGGGGGCAGCGACTTACGTTTTCTTGGCTCTTTTTAAGTCTATAAGGGCTATGTGCACTGTCAAATCCATACGTATGCTCAGGAAAACGTTTCGATGATGATTTCTGATTGGGCATCGATGCATGTTTCCTTGACACTAACAGAATTTACATGGGTTTTGGTGGGCTGACGAATCCATGCGTCAGCTTCGAGCATCGACGCAAGTTTCCTTGACACTTGCTAAATCTACATTGTTTTTGTGGGCTGACGAATCCATGCGTCAGCGTCGAAAAGCTATTTCGGTGATGATTTCGGATGGGGCACCGACGCAGTTTTCATTGACTTTTTCTAAGACAAAAGTGGTTGTGTGGTCAGACGAATCCATACGGCAGCTCTGGAAAACAATTTCGGTGATGATTTCTCATAGGGTTGTGACTCAGTTTTCCTTGACTTTTTCTCAGATAACAGTGGCTGCGTGCGTTGTGGAATCCAAGCACCATCTCCGGAAACAATTTCGGTGATGCTTTCTGAGTTGGAAACGACTCAATTTTTGTTGACTCTGTTGAGTCAACAAGAGCTGTGTGCGCTGTCGAATCAATGTGTCAGCTCTGGAAACCTTTTTAGTGATGATTTCTGGGTGGGCAACAACGCACGTTTCCTTGACTCTTTTTGAATCTACAGGGGTTGTGTGGGCTGACGAATCCATGCGCCAACTTGAAAAAAACTATTTCAGTGATGATTTTTGAATGGGCAATGACGTAGTTTTCATTTACTCTTTCCGAGACAAATATGGCTCTGTGCAGTGTCGAATCCATGAGTCAGCTCTGGAAACAATTTCGGTGAGGATTTCAGAGTGGGTAGCGACGCAGTTTTCCTTTACTCTTTATGAGTTGACACTAGGTGTGTGGGCTGACAAATCCATGCGACACCTTCGGAAAACTATTTCAGTGATGATTTATGAGTGGGCAGCGACGCAGTTTGCATGCACTCTTTTTGACACAAAAGTGGATGTGCGCAGTGTCGAATCCACGAGTCAGCTCTGGAAACATTTTCGATGAGGATTTCTGAGTGGGCAGCGATGAAGTTTTCATGCACTCTTTTTGAGACAAAAGTGGACATGTGCGGTGTGGAATCCACGAGTCAGCTCTGGAAACAATTTCGATGAGGATTTCTGAGTGGGCAGCAACACAGTTTTCCATGACTCTTTCAAAGTCAACAGGGGCTGTGTTGCTTTCAAATCCATGCGTCCCCTTTGGAAACAGTTTCGGTGATGATTTCTGAGTGGGCAGCCACGCACGTTTCCTTGCCTCTTTTTGAATCTAGAGGGGCTGTGTGGGCTGACGAATCCGTGCGCCAACTTCAAAAAACTATTTCAGTGATGATTTTTGAATGGGCAATGACATAGTTTTCATTTACTCTTTCCGAGACAAATATGGCTTTGTGCAGTGGCGAATCCATGAGTCAGCTCTGGAAACAATTTCGGTGAGGATTTCAGAGTGGGTAGCGACGCAGTTTTCCTTGACTCTTTATGAGTTGACACTAGGTGTGTGGGCTGACAAATCCATGCGACAGCTTCGGGAAACTATTTCAGTGATGATTTATGAGTGGGCAGCGACGCAGTTTTCATGCACTCTTTTTGACACAAAAGTGGACGTGGGCGGTGTCGAATCCACGAGTCACCTCTGGAAACAATTTCGATGAGGATTTCTGAGTGGGTAGCGACGCAGTTTTCATGCACTCTTTTTGAGACAAAAGTGGACGTGTGCGGTGTCGAATCCACGAGTCAGCTCTCGAAACAATTTCGATGAGGATTTCTGAGTGGGCAGCAACACAGGTTTCCATGACGCTTTCAAAGTCAACAGGGGCTGTGTTGCTTTCAGATCCATGCGTTTCCTATGGAAACAGTTTCGGTGATGATTTCTGAGTGGACAACGACGCACGTTTCCTTGACTCTTTTTGAATATAAAGGGGCTGTGTGGGCTGACGAATCCATGCGCCAACTTCAAAAAAATATTTCAGTGATGATTTTTGCATGCCCAATGACGTAGTTTTCATTTACTCTTTCCGAGACAAATATGGCTCTGTGCAGTGTCGAATCCATGAGTCAGCTCTGGAAACAATTTCGGTGAGGATTTCAGAGTGGGGAGCGACGCAGTTTTCCTTGACTCTTTATGAGTTGACACTAGGTGTGTGGGCTGACAAATCCATGCGACACCTTCGGAAAACTATTTCAGTGATGATTTAAGAGTGGGCAGCGACGCAGTTTTCATGCACTCTTTTTGACACAAAAGTGGACGTGGGCGGTGTCGAATCCACGAGTCAGCTCTGGAAACCATTTCGATGAGGATTTCTGAGTGGACAGCGACACACGTTTCCTTGACTCTTTTTGAATCTAAAGGGGCTGTGTGGGCTGACGAATCCATGCGCCAACTTCAAAAAAATATTTCAGTGATGATTTTTGAATGGCCAATGACGTAGTTTTCATTTACTCTTTCCGAGACAAATATGGCTCTGTGCAGTGTCGAATCCATGAGTCAGCTCTGGAAACAATTTCGGTGAGGATTTCAGAGTGGGGAGCGACGCAGTTTTCCTTGACTCTTTATGAGTTGACACTAGGTGTGTGGGCTGACAAATCCATGCGACACCTTCGGAAAACTATTTCAGTGATGATTTATGAGTGGGCAGCGACGCAGTTTTCATGCACCCTTTTTGACACAAAAGAGGACGTGTGCGGTTTCGAATCCACGAGTCAGCTCTGGAAACAATTTTGATGAGGATTTCTGAGTGGGCAGCGACGCAGTTTTCATGCACTCTTTTTGACACAAAAGTGGACGTGTGCGGTGTCGAATCCACGAGTCAGCTCTGGAAACAATTTCGATGAGGATTTCTGAGTGGGCAGCAACGCAGTTTTCATGCACTCTTTTTGAGACAAAAGTGGACGTGTGCGGTGTCGAATCCACGAGTCAGCTCTCGAAACAATTTTGATGAGGATTTCTGAGTGGGCAGCAACGCAGTTTTCATGCACTCTTTTTGAGACAAAAGTGGACGTGTGCGGTGTCGAATCCACGAGTCAGCTCTCGAAACAATTTCGATGAGGATTTCTGAGTGGGCACCAACACACTTTTCCATTACTCTTTCAAAGTCAACAGGGGTTGTGTTGCTTTCAAATCCATGCGTCCCCTATGGAAACAGTTTCGGTGATGATTTCTAAGGGGCAGCGACGCACGTTTTCTTGGTTCTTTTTAAGTCTATAAGGGCTATGTGCACTTTCAAATCCATACGTATGCTCTGGAAAACGTTTCGGTGATGATTTCTGATTGGGCATCGATGCATGTTTCCTTGACACTAACTGAATCTAAAGGGGTTTTGGTGGGCTGACGAATCCATGCGTCAGCTTCGAGCATCGACGCATGTTTCCTTGACACTTGCTGAATCTACATGGTTTTTGTGGGCTGACGAATCCATGCGTGAGTGTCGAAAAACTATTTCAGTGATGATTTCTGAGGGGGCACCGATGCAGTTTTCATTGACTTTTTCTAAGAAAAAAGTGGCTGTGTGGTCAAACGAATCCATAAGTTAGCTCTGGAAAACAATTTCGGTGATGATATCTCATAGGGTTGTGACTCCATTTTCCTTGACTTTTTCTGAGATAACAGTGGCTGCGTGCGTTGTGGAATCCATGCAGCACCTCTGGAAACAATTTCGGTGATGCTTTCTGAGTTGGAAACGACTCAATTTTTGTTGACTCTTTTCAGTCAACAAAGGCTGGGTGCGCTGTCGAATCCATGTGACAGCTCTGGAAACCTTTTTGGGCAGCAACACATGTTTCCTTGACTCTTTTTGAATCTACAAGGGTTGTGTGGGCTGACGAATCCATGCGTCACCTTCAAAAAACTATTTCAGTGATGATTTTTGAATGGGCAATGACGTAGTTTTCATTTACTCTTTCCGAGACAAATATGGCTCTGTGCAGTGTCGAATCCATGAGTCAGCTCTGGAAACAATTTCGGTGAGGATTTGAGAGTGGGCAGCGACGCAGTTTTCCTTGACTCTTTATGAGTTGACACTAGGTGTGTGGGCTGACAAATCCATGCGACAGCTTCGCAAAACTATTTCAGTGATGATTTATGAGTGGGTAGCGATGCAGTTTTCATGCACTCTTTTTGAGACAAAAGTGGACGTGTGCGGTGTCGAATCCACGAGTCAGCTCTGGAAACAATTTCGATGAGGATTTCTGAGTGGGCAGCAACACAGTTTTCCATGACCCTTTCAAAGTCAACAGGGGTTGTGTTGCTTTCAAATCCATGCGTCCCCTATGGAAACAGTTTCGGTGATGATTTTTGAGGGGGCAGCGACGCACGTTTTCTTGGTTCTTTTTAAGTCTATAAGGGCTATGTGCACTTTCGAATCCATACGTATGCTCTGGAAAACGTTTCGGTGATGATTTCTGATTGGGCATCGATGCATGTTTCCTTGACACTAACTGAATCTAAAGGGGTTTTGGTGGGCTGACAAATCCATGCGTCAGCTTCGAGCATCGACGCAAGTTTCCTTGACACTTGCTGAATCTACATGGTTTTTGTGGGCTGACGAATCCAAAATTTGTTGCGATGTCGTGGTCGCACAAATTAAATACCCTAGCTTCAAACACAACACAGAAGATAATATAGAGCAAGCAAGGGGTCGATCCCACGAGGAAGATTTAGTTCAGATTTTTATGCTATACGTTATGCAATTTAGGGGGGTTGGATGTTATATAGGCTAAAGAAAAAATAAAACAAAAAACTATCAAACAAAATTTAATAAGATCAGAAAATTATCAAGAGAACAAACCTTGGTCGCAATCACACATCCACCTATAGAAATCAGAACTGATCCTTGAAACGAAATTCCAGTTTATATTCTGAATTTTTATCTTTTCTTAACGTTGGTTAATTAACGGATCCGCCGTATAACTAACCCTAACCAACAAATAATCACAGTGTCCGCACTAATGATTTAATCCAATGGCAGCCTTAAGATCTAGATAAATTCATTATCTTAACAACTAAGTTGTCTGCTTATGTTGCTTTGATAGAATGTTCTCCCTAAGATTAATAACGTAGATCCGTCACAATTATTAAACTCAGTTGCTTCACAAGTTCATATACCATAACTCCGGTTTTGATATCAAACTTAGCAATAAATTGTCTATAATAATAACTTAGAGTCCGCTCTAGCAATTAAAATAAACAATCATAGGAAAAATAAGCATAGGAGAACAAACATATTCATCATATAAACTGAAAAGAAAAGGTAGAATAGATCTCACAGTTCTTGAAATCCGAAGGTTTCCATGTCCTTGCAACCAAGAAAATGAGTTTAGCCTTGCATGTTTATTGAACAACTAATCAAAAAGATGGAAGAATGCATGATTTAGGGTTTCTTAGAGTAGGGGGCGTTTTTCTCCTCTTGGGTGGCCCCCCCTTTTCTTCTCTCATTCTTTTTATACGCTAGGAAACCCTAATCTCTATTTTACAAAATAGTCCTCCCTTAAGTAGACAATTTACATTTAAGTAGTTCAATAACTATTTTCCTAAAAAAGGAGAAATAACTTTGCATGAAATCTTCAAGCTTTGACTTATAGGAGCTACATTGCTGAAATAAAAACTTGGATGTTGGTTTAGATGCTTCGGAACGTAATCTACACTCGTTTCTTCACGAAACCTGTTTGCTGGCAGAATTCAGTTGTCATCTTTGAAAACTCATATCTCCCTCATATGACATCGTTTTTGGCTGAAATTTGGAGCGTTTATAGACCTTTGAGTCAGGAATCCAAAACAATTGATTTTGCATCAATTGGACTTTTGTAGCTCTAGATATTCAAGTCGGACTGACCGAAGGTCAACACTGGCAGATTGCGAGATTTGACTTTGAAAGCTGTGATTTCCATGCTCTTCCTTATTTTATTGTCTTGCCTTATATTTCCAGAAAGGTATGGATGTTAGCTTTTTAATGCCACTGGAATCACTTCATTTCGACTTTTAGAGCTCACGTTCTGCACAAAACATCGACTGAACGTCAAATCTGCCAATTACCTTCAATTTACTCCTTTTTGCATCTTTCATCCAAAAGTGCCTTCAAAACATAAAACAAAGAATATCAAGGTATTTTATATATAAAACATAGGCAAAACACTAGTTAAATGTGGGTGAAACTATCGAATAATATGGTTGCATCAAATACCCCCACACTTAGCTCTTGCTCGTCCTCTAGAAAGGATAGGTAAAATCAAATCGAAATTAAATTAAATCAAATCACTATGAGAAATCTCCTAATCTCCCATCAATATCCAAGAATATATGCATTATAAACAAGAACACAATTAAGAAGGATAAAGAGTATAAATTTTCATGAATTTATTTACATGCAAACTTCAAAACTCAATTAATTGCGGGATTTAAATGAAATCTATGCCATGCCAAAGTGATAGGTCCTCTCATTGATATACACTCCAACACTCACGTGTTTAGGGCTTATGTGTTTAAATCTCTCAAATTCAATCAATGAATATGTTCTACCATAAGCTTGCTCTTCAATCTCATCTCCATTACTAACATATTAGAAGCAATGCATGAATCAAAAGGTCTTATTTCCGGTTGTAATGGGGCTAAGGTTAAGGTGAGGTAAAAGAGAGTAAAAGAGAAGGTTCAAACCAAAGAAAGTAGAGCATTCTAAAAACTGATATTTCAAACAAGATATTCCATCAAAGCACATAAATTTTCCATCTTTAATCACCAATGCTTAACTTTTTTTTTTTCAAGCTCTTTCAACATAAAATCTTAAGAACGTAAAGGAACATTTCTTTCTTTCTTTCTTTCTTTCTCTTTTTTTTTTTTTTTGTATTTTTTTTTGTTTTTCACCTTTGGCAACTTGCCCATATTTTCATCAAGCATCACTTCTTCTTTCTTTTCACATAATTTCCAACCATAATTCCATAAGATATCACAAGTATATGCTCTACTAATCTTTGGCCAGGGGAAAGGAAAACATATATAAAGTTAAGGCTTATACATGGATAAAGCAAAGAAAAGATAAACAAGCTCAAAAGGGGCTCACTAAGGATAATATGCTTTAGGTTGGCTTTTTTTTTTTTTTTGGCTCAAGTGATTAAAATTCCTATTGCCTTTATCATCTCCATGTATATGTGTAATGCGAATGTAATCTCAACAAGATATGAAGCAAGTTCTAGAGATGCATATCATTGAAAGAATGCACAATCAAAGAATATAATGTTGAAGGCTCAAAAGCTTGCATTGGTATTACACTATAAAGTCAACATGGCATATTCTCAAAGTCAATCCCTAAACCAATTAAACCTTAAAATTTGCATGCATACTCCTTCATTTGATTTATATCTTCATCTATCTCAATTAATTCTCATAAATAATACTCATATTCTCAAAAACCAATGGGAGTTAAAAAGATCAAACATAATTTTTTTTTTTTAAGAACAACAAAGAAAACTAAAATAAGAAAACCAAAATTCTCTCAATACCCCCACACTTAAAACACAACATTGTCCTCAATGTTGAAATAAAAGCAAAGGAACATAAGAGAATGACATAAAATAAATTAAAATGCAAAAAAATAAAAGATAACGAAAAAGAAAGCAAATCTGATTTTTTTTTCTTTTTGTGCTGGGTTGCCTCCCAGTAAGCGCTTTTGTTTTATGTCATTGGCTTGACATTTGGCATGCTCATTCTTCATAGATTGGTTCAGCAAACTCTACAGAAGCGGTGAGTTCTGTCTTCCAACCTTCATAGAAAGGTTTCAAACGATGCCCATTTACCTTGAGTACTTTGTTGGTTTCTAAACTTGTAATTTCAACTGCACCATAAGGAAAAACATTAGAAACAACAAAGGGTCCAATCCAACGGGAGCGCAACTTTCTAGGAAAAAGTTTCAAACGCGAATGATAAAGAAGGACTTTGTCCCCAACATTAAATTCTTTTCTTATAATCATTCGGTCATGGAGACTCTTAGTCTTTTCTTTGTAAATCCTTGCATTCTCATAAGCATCATTTCGAATCTCTTCCAACTCTTGCAATTGCAACTTTCTTGCAATCCCGACAGCATCATAATCCATGTTACATTTTTTAATGGCCCAAAAAGCTTTGTGTTCAAGCTCCACCGGTAGATGACATGCTTTTCCATAAATCATCCTATAAGGTGACATTCCTATAGGTGATTTGTAAGCAGTCCTATAAGCCCAAAGTGCATCACCAAGTCGTAGACTCCAATCTTGCCGGTTGGGTTGCACTGTCTTCTCCAAAATGGACTTGATTTCTCGATTTGAAATTTCAGCTTGGCCATTTGTTTGAGGATGGTATGCTGTGGAAGTCCGATGAGTCACATGATATTTGCGTAACAATGCTTCCATTGAACGATTGCAAAAATGAGTACCACGATCACTAATGATAGCTTTAGGGATTCCAAACCTGTCAAATATATGAGTCCTGATAAAATCTAAAACAACCTTAGCATCGTTAGTTCGTGTGGCTTTTGCCTCAATCCATTTGGACACATAATCAACAGCAAGAAGGATATAAAGATTGCCAAAAGAAGAAGGAAATGGACCCATAAAATCAATACCCCAAACATCAAAAATTTCACTTACAATAATATTCATTAAAGGCATTTGATTCTTATGAGTGATATTACCTGTTTTTTGGCATTTTTCACATGATTTGCAAAAATGATATGCATCCTTAAAAATAGAAGGCCAATAAAAACCACTTTCAAGTACCTTGTGGGCCGTTCTTTTTGCTCCAAAATGCCCACCACAAGAATGAGAATGACAAAGGGTAAGAATGGAATGAAATTCATCTTGTAGTACACATCTCCTAACTACTTGATCCACACAAAATTTCCTCACATAAGGAGTATCCCAAAAATAATATTTAGCATTAGCTCGTAACTTGTCTTTTTGGGATGTAGACAAACCTGGAGGGAATTCTTTGGTGACTAAATAGTTCACCAAATCAGCATACCATGGTCTTGTAGAGGAATGTAACACATACAACTGCTCATCAGGGAATGTCTCTCGTATTGTTTCGGTTTGTATATCCTTAGTCCTTAGTCGGCTCAAGTGATCAACCACATGGTTTTCGGCACCTTTTTTGTCTTTAATCTCAAGATCAAATTCTTGTAAAAGCAAGATCCACCTAATCAATCTTGGTTTGGACTCCTTTTTCTTCAAAAGATACCTTAAAGCTGCATGGTCAGTAAAAACAATGACTTTTGTACCAAGTAGATATGACCTGAATTTTTCAAGAGCAAACACTACTGCAAAAAGTTCCTTTTCAGTTGTATGGTAATTGCATTGTGCTCCGTCCAACATGCGAGGAGCATAAGCGATAACATGCAAATTCTTCCCTATTCTTTGCCCAAGGACAACCCCTATCGCATAGTCACTCGCATCACACATTATCTCAAAAGGCTCATCCCAATTTGGTGGTTGGATGATAGGTGCAGATGTGACACGCTTTTTAAGCTCATCATGGGCATCTTTACATGCTTGATCAAACACAAAATCCACTTCTTTAGCTAATAGTTTGCACAAGGGTGATGTAATCTTCAAGAAATCTTTGATAAAACGTCGATAGAAACCTGCATGGCCAAGAAAAGAATGAATTTCCCTCACACAGGAGGGGTAAGGCAATGATGAAATAACGTCTATTTTAGCTTTATCAACCTCTAATCCACGTGAAGACACAACATGCCCAAGAACTATTCCTTGTTCTACCATAAAATAACACTTTTCATAGTTTAAGACAAGGTTGGTTTCAATGCACCTTTTCAAGATCAAAGATAAATTTTCTAGACATTTATCAAAAGAATCATCATACACTGTGAAATCATCCATGAAAACCTCAATTATTCTTTCAACATAATCAGAAAAAATACTCATCATGCATCTTTGAAAAGTTGCAGGTGCATTACAGAGACCAAAGGGCATTCTCCTATATGCATATGTACCAAATGGACATGTAAATGTAGTCTTTTCTTGATCCTCAGGATTAATAACAATCTGATTGTATCCACTATATCCATCAAGAAAGCAATAAAAAGACTTACCTGCTAGACGTTCAAGCATTTGATCCATGAATGGTAATGGGAAATGATCTTTGCGTGTAGCAAGATTTAGCTTTCTATAATCAACACACATTCTCCATCCACTCGAGATGCGAGCAGGAATGAGCTCATCCTTTTTGTTTTTCACCAACGTGATTCCGGTCTTTTTGGGCACCACATGGATTGGCGCTACCCATTTACTATCCGTGATGGGATAAATGACTCCTGCATCTAACAGTTTCAAAATTTCAGCTTTCACTACCTCCATCATAGGCGGGTTCAACCTCCTTTGCATTTCCCTTCTTGGTTTCGCATTGTCCTCCAATAGTATGTGATGCATACACATTGAGGGACTAATGCCCTTGATGTCAGCTAAAGTCCATCTAATGGTCGTCTTGTGATCACACAACAACTTCACAAGTTTTTCCTCTTGCGTATTTGTCAAACTTGTTGCTATAATAACGGGAAGTGTATTGTTTTCACCAATGAATACATACTTCAAATTATCGGGCAAAGGTTTCAATTCTAACTCGGGGGCCTGTACAATAGATGGCAAAAGCTTTTTATGTGAAAGTATTAAATCAACAAAGACATTACCATGGGGAACAGTTTGCAAAGATTGCAAAGCCAATGCTGATTCGTGCACATTTTGGGGAACACATATGTGCCTCTCCATCTTTTCTATATCGGTAAAATCATAGCCATAGCTCAAGGCTACACTTAATCCATCCTCACACTCAAAATCAAAAACTTGCTGCACATACTTATCAACTTGGTCATAGCATGTGATAGAATAAACATTGCTATAAGGATATTTCATTGCATCATGAAAATTAAATTCAATCTTTTCATCTCCTACTTCCATAGACAAAGTATCCTTACCACAATCAATCTTTGTATTGGCAGTTTTCAAGAATGGTCTCCCAAACAATATAGGAGTGTTGTTTGATGAATCACAAGAGTCATGTTCCATATCAAGAATATAAAAATCACATGGAATGATCAAACTATCAATCTTGACTAGGACATCTTCTATCACACCAAGTGGGTAACCAAAACTCCGATCCGCAAGTTGTATTACAATGCTAGTTTTATTCAAAGGCTCAAGACTAAGAGAATCATAAACATGTTTGGGCATAACACTAATGGATGCACCTAAATCACACAAGGCCCTTTTAAAACTAGCATTACCAATAACACATGGGATAGTAAACGCACCTGGGTCCTTTTGCTTCAAAGGCATATTCTTTTGAACAACAGCAGATACAACTTCACCCATACTTACCATTTCATGACCTTTCAGTTTGAAAGCTCTCTTGGTAGTACACAACTCTTTTAAAAATTTGGCATACTTAGGAATTTGTTTGATAGCATCAAGTAAAGGAATGTTGAGTTCTACTTTCTTGAAGACCTCTAAAATCTCTTTTTCTTTGTCCTCTTTCTTTGACCTAGAAGAACTCATAGGAAAGGGTGGAATTGTTTTAAAACTGGAATTCATTAAGTGAGGAGTTACCTTTGGAGTGTTGGTCTTTGTTTCAGTTTGTGGAGAAGGAGGGTGTTCCTTCTTTGTACTCAATTCAGTTTCTATCTCTTCTTCTTCCTCCATCTCAATTTGTTTTAACCTTTTCTCTTCAAGTTCTTTCCCACTTCGCAGCATGATCGCACTAACATTCTCTTTTGGATTCAATGCTTGGGAGGGCAATTTTCCATTCATTTGTGCTTCCAATTTCCCCATACTTGAAGCTACTTGCCCCATTTGCTTCTCCAAGTTGTGAATACTTGACCTTGTTTCCTGTTGAAAAGACATGACATTTTGTTGCAAAGTCACAGTGTTAGAAGCCAAAGTTTTCATCATCTCACGAAGATCATCATTGGATGAAGACCCCATAACATTGGAGTTTGTGAATGGAGGGGGCTGTCTTGCTTGATAATTCTGTTGGGATTGAAATCCATTGGGATGGAATTGTCGGCCTTGATTGCCTTGTTGAGGTTGGTTCCCATACCGTAGGTTAGGATGATCTCTCCATCCAGAATTGTACGTGTGGGAAAAAGGATCATACTTACGCTGAGGCTGTCCATTAAATGCTCCATCAACTGCATTAGCTTGTTCAATGTAATCTTCTTGCATTGTTGGGCACATATCTGAAGTATGTCCTTGTAAGGAGCATATGCTACAAGCTTTCACCTGTTGTACATTGCTACAAGCCAAAGAACGCACAAGAGAAGTAAGATCATTAACTTTATTCTCAAGGTTAGAAATACTTACCTCATTTACTCGTTTGTTTGCGAAGTCTCCACGAGTGCCAAACTGTTTTGAGTTGGCTGCCATGTTTGAGATTAATTGGCGTGCAGCCTCAGGTGTCTTATCTACCAATGCCCCTCCACTTGCAGCATCAATGATACTACGGTCAGTAGGTATCAATCCTTCATAGAAATATTGAATGAGCAGCTGATCGGGTATTTGATGATGAGGGCACTGAATACATAGTTGCTCAAATCTTTCCCAATACTCGGAAAGTGTCTCTCCATAAGATTGTCGAATCCCACATATTTCTTTTCTTATGTTGGCAACTCGAGATGCTGGGAAATACTTCTCAAGGAAGATCTTTTTCATGCCATTCCAAGTTCCAATTGAACCTGGGAGAATGGAGAAAAGCCATGCTTTTGCTGCCCCTTTTAAAGAGAAAGGGAAAGCTTTCAACTTAACCTGTTCTTCATAAACTCCATTCGGTTTCATGCCAACACAAACCATATGGAACTCCTTGAGATGCGTATGAGGATCTTCTCCTGCAAGACCATTAAATGTTGGTAGCAAATGTATAAAACCAGATTTGAGCTCAAAGTTTACACTATTGTCGATGTTTATGCACAATGGCTGATTTTCCATGTTAGGAGCAGCAAGCTCCTTGAGTGTTTGTTGTCGTGCATTAGCCATGGTGTTGAGGCGAGTTTCCTTTCGTAACCTGCGTAAAGTTTTTTCTATTTCGAGATCTAACTGCACTTGACTTTGATTAGTAGAACGGGTTATTGGCATAAAGCATCAAGAAAACTCAAAAGAAACCAACCACGCAAGAGATCGAAAACAATGCAAATTGTACGAAAATCTTACGTTAGAAAACTAAAACTGCCTAAAAACCCTAGAAAAAAGCGGAATTTGGCCTTGATAGAGCGGGGCTAGTGGTGCACCACTAGTTCTGTTTAGAACGTCGTTTTCCTTCAAAAAACAAAAGGTCGAAACCTAATTCCATCAAAAAATCTGTTTTGAACAGTACCGTTGCCGCAAGTGAACAGTACCGCCGCAAGCAAAAATTATGTTTCTCTTTTTTTTTTTCAGAAATATAAATAACAATCACAGCAACTAAAAATAACAGTAAAAACACAAGAATCAACTAAAATTACATTCCCCGGCAACGGCGCCAAAATTTGTTGCGATGTCGTGGTCGCACAAATTAAATACCCTAGCTTCAAACACAACACACAAGATAATATAGAGCAAGCAAGGGGTCGATCCCACGAGGAACATTTAGTTCATATTTTTATGCTATACGTTATGCAATTTAGGGGGGTTGGATGTTATATAGGCTAAAGAAAAAATAAAACAAAAAACTATCAAACAAAATTTAATAAGATCAGAAAATTATCAAGAGAACAAACATTGGTCGCAATCACACATCCACCTATAGAAATCAGAACTGATCCTTGAAATGAAATTCCAGTTTATATTCTGAATTTTTATCTTTTCTTAACGTTGGTTAATTAACGGATCCGCCGTATAACTAACCCTAACCAACAAATAATCACAGTGTCCGCACTAATGATTTAATCCAATGGCAACCTTAAGATCTAGATAAATTCATTATCTTAACAACTAAGTTGTCTGCTTATGTTGCTTTGATCGAATGTTCTCCCTAAGATTAATAACGTAGATCCGCTACAATTATTAAACTCAGTTGCTTCACAAGTTCATATACCACAACTCCGGTTTTGATATCAAACTTAGCAATAAATTGTCTATAATAATAACTTAGAGTCCGCTCTAGCAATTAAAATAAACAATCATAGGAAAAATAAGCATAGGAGAACAAAAATATTCATCATATAAACTGAAAAGAAAAGGTAGAATAGATCTCACAGTTCTTGAAATCCGAAGGTTTCTGTGTCCTTGCAACCAAGAAAATGAGTTTAGCCTTGCATGTTTATTGAACAACTAATCAAAAAGATGGAAGAATGCATGATTTAGGGTTTCTTAGAGTAAGGGGGCGTTTTTCTCCTCTTGGGTGGCTGCCCCCCTTCTCTTCTCTCATTCTTTTTATACGCTAGGAAACCCTAATCTCTATTTTACAAAATAGTCCTCCCTTAAGTAGAAAATTTACATTTAAGTAGTTCAATAACTATTTTCCTAAGAAAGGAGAAATAACTTTGCATGAAATCTTCAAGCTTTGACTTAGAGGACCTACATTGCTGAAATAAAAACTTGGATGTCGGTTTAGATGCTTCGGAACGTAATCTGGACTCGTTTCTTCACGAAACCTGTTTGCTGGCAGAATTCAGTTGTCATCTTTGAAAAATAATATCTCCCTCATATGACATCGTTTTTGGCTTAAATTTGGAGCGTTTATAGACCTTTGAGTCAGGAATCCAAAACAATTGAGTTTGCATCACTTGGAGTTTTGTAGCTCTAGATATTCAAGTCGGACTGACCGAAGGTCAACATTGGCAGATTGCGAGATTTGACTTTGAAAGCTGTGATTTCCATGCTCTTCCTTATTTTATTGTCTTGCCTTATATTTCCAGAAAGGTATGGATGTTAGCTTTTTAATGCCACTGGAATCACTTCATTTCGACCTTTAGAGCTCACGTTCTGTACAAAACATCGACTGAACGTCAAATCTGCCAATTACCTTCAATTTACTCCTTTTTGCATCTTTCATCCAAAAGTACCTTCAAAACATAAAACAAAGAATATCAAGGCATTTTATATATAAAACATAGGCAAAACACTAGTTAAATGTGGGTGAAACTATCGAATAATATGATTGCATCAGTCAGCTTCGAAAAACTATTTCAGTGATGATTTCTGAGGGGGCACCGACGCAGTTTTCATTGACTTTTTCTAAGACAAAAGTGGCTGTGTGGTCAGACGAATCCATACGTCAGCTCTGGAAAACAATTTCGGTGATGATTT
This sequence comes from Populus alba, assembly GCF_005239225.2. Lineage (NCBI taxonomy): Eukaryota > Viridiplantae > Streptophyta > Magnoliopsida > Malpighiales > Salicaceae > Populus > Populus alba. The sequence goes on from NC_133295.1 coordinate 7,381,699, forward strand.
CTCATAGGGTTGTGACTCAGTTTTCCTTGACTTTTTCTGAGATAACAGTGGCTGCGTGTGTTGTGGAATCCATGCAGCACCTCTGGAAACAATTTCGGTGATGCTTTCTGAGTTGGAAACGACTCAATTTTTGTTGACTCTTTTCAGTCAACAAGGGCTGGGTGCGCTGTCGAATCCATGTGTCAGCTCTGGAAACCGTTTTGGTGATGATTTCTGAGTGGGCAGCAACGCACGTTTCCTTGACTCTTTTTGAATCTACAGGGGTTGTGTGGGCGGACGAATCCATGCGTCACCTTCAAAAAACTATTTCAGTGATGATTTTTGAATGGGCAATGATGTAGTTTTCATTTACTCTTTCCGAGACAAATATGGCTCTGTGCAGTGTCGAATCCATGAGTCAGCTCTAGAAACACTTCCGGTAAGGATTTCATAGTGGGCAGCGACGCAGTTTTCCTTGACTCTTTATGAGTTGACACTAGGTGTGTGGCCTGACAAATCCATGCGACAGCTTCGGAAAACTATTTCAGTGATGATTTATGAGTGGGCAGCGACGCAGTTTTCATGCACTCTTTTTGACACAAAAGTGGACGTGTGCGGTGTCGAATCCACGAGTCAGCTCTGGAAACAATTTCGATGAGGATTTCTGAGTGGGCAGCGACGCAGTTTTCATGCACTCTTTTTGAGACAAAAGTGGACGTGTGCGGTGTCGAATCCACGAGTCAGCTCTGGAAACAATTTCGATGAGGATTTCTGAGTGGGCACCAACACACTTTTCCATGACTCTTTCAAAGTCAACAGGGGCTGTGTTGCTTTCAAATCCATGCGTCCCCTATGGAAACAGTTTCGGTGATGATTTCTGAGGGGGCAGCGACGCACGTTTTCTTGGCTCTTTTTAAGTCTATAAGGGCTATCTGCACTGTCGAATCCATACGTATGCTCTGGAAAACGTTTCGGTGATGATTTCTGATTGGGCATCGATGCATGTTTCCTTGACACTTACTGAATCTACAGGGGTTTTGGTGGGCTGACGAATCCATGCGTCAGCTTCGAGCATCGATGCAAGTTTCCTTGACACTTGCTGAATCTACATGGTTTTTGTGGGCTGACGAATCCATGCGTCAGCTTCGAGCATCGATGCAAGTTTCCTTGACACTTGCTGAATCTACATGGTTTTTGTGGGCTGACGAATCCATGCGTCAGCTTTGAAAAACTATTTCGGTGATGATTTCTCATAGGGTTGTGACTCAGTTTTCCTTGACTTTTTCTGAGATAACAGTGGCTGTGTGCGGTGTCGAATCCATGCAACATCTCTAGAAACAATTTCAGTGACGCTTTCTGAGTTGGAAACGACCCAATTTTTGTTATTTTGTTCGAGCCAATTGGGGTTGTGTGCGCTGTCGAATCCATGCCTTAGCTTTGGAAACAGTTTTGGTGATGATTTCTACATGGCCATCGATCGAGTTTTCCTTTACTTTTTCTGAGTCAATAGGGGCTGTGTGGGCAGACGATTCCATGTGACAGCTATGGAAACAATTTCGGTGATGATTTCTGAGTGGGCAGCGACCGAGTTTTCCTTGACTCTTTTTGAGTCAATAAGGGTTGTGTGGGCAGACAAATCCATGCGTCAGCTCTGGAAAACAATTTTGGTGATGATTTTTTCACTAGGCAGCGACTTAGTTTTCCTTGATTCTTTCTAAGACAACACTGGCTATGTGCGATGTTGAATCCATGCAACATCTCTCGAAACAATTTCAGTGATGCTTTCTGAGTTGGAAATGACCCAGTTTTTATTGTTTCGTTTGAGTCAATAGGGATGTGTGCGCTATCGAATCCATGCCTCAGCTCTTGAAACAGTTTCAGTGATGATTTCTGAGTGCGCAGCGACCGAGTTTTCCTTAACTCTTTCTGAGTCAACAATGGCTGTGTGGGCAGACAAATCCATGCTTCAGCTCTGTAAAACAATTTCGGTGATGATTTTTTCACTAGCCAGCGACTCAGTTTTCCTTGATTCTTTCTGAGACAACACTGGCTGTGTGCGACGTCGAATCCATGCAACATCTCTCAAAACAATTTCAATGATGCTTTCTGAGTTGGAAACGACGCAATTTTTGTTCTTTTGGTGAGTCAATAGTGGCTGTATGTGCAGACGAATCCATGCGTCAGCTCTGGAAAAGAGTTTCGGTGATGGTTTTCTGAGTGCGCATAGACTGAGTTTTCCTTGACCTTTTCTGAGTCTCCAAGGGTGTGTGTGTAGACGAATCCATGCGTCAGCTCTGGAAACAGTTTTCTTGATTCTTTCTAAGACAATAATGGCTGTGTGCGATGTCGTATCCATGCAACATCTCTAGAAACAATTTTTATGATGCTGAGTGTGCATCGATCAAGTTTTCCTCGACTTTTTCTGAGTCAACAGGGGCTGTGTGGGCAGACGAATCCATGCTTCAACTCTGGAAACTGTTTCGGTGATGATTACTGACTAGGCATCGATCATGTTTTCCTTGACTTTTTATGAGTTAGCAGGGGCTGTGTGCGTAGACGAATCCATGCGTCAGCTATGGAAAACAGTTTTGGTGATGATTTTCTGACTAGGCAACGACTCAGTTTTCCTTTATTCTTTATGAGACAAGAGTGGCTATGTGGGATGTCGAATCCATGCAACATCTCTCGAAACAATTTCAGTGATGCTTTCTGAGTTGGAAACAACCCAGTTTTTGTTGTTTCGTTTGAGTCAATAGGGGATGTGTGCACTGTCGAATCCATGCCTCAGCTCTGGGAACAGTTTCAGTGATGATTTCTGAGTTCGCAACCACCGAGTTTTCCTTGACTCTTTCTAAGTCAACAAGGGCTGTGTAGGCAGACAAATCCATGCATCAGCTCTGGCAAACAATTTCGGTGATGATTTTTTCACTTAGCAGCGACTCAGTTTTCCTTGATTCTTTCTGAGACAACGCTGGCTGTGTACGATGTTGAATCCATGGAACATCTCCCGAAACAATTTCAGTGATGCTTTCTGAGTTCGAAACGACCTAGTTTTTGTTCTTTCGTTTGAGTCACCAGGGGCTGTATGGGCAAACGAATCCATGCGTCAGCTTTGGAAACGTTTTCGGTGATGATTTTCTTACAAGGCATTGACTCATTTTTCTTGATTCTTTCTGAGACAATAGTGGATGTCTGCGATGTTGAATCCATGCAACATCTCTGCAAACAATTTCAGTAATGCTTTTCTGAGTTGGAAACGACCCAATTTTTGTTGTTTCGTTTGAGTCAATAGAGGCTGTGTGTTTTTTCGAATGCATGCGTTAGCACTGGAAAACAATTTCGGTGATGATTTTCTCATTGGGCATCGACTCATTTTTCTTGATTCTTTCTGAGACTATAGTGGCTATGTCCGATGTCGAATCCATGGAACATCTCTGGAAACAATTTCAGTGACGCTTTCTAAGGTGGAAACGACCCAGTTTTTGTTGTTTTGTTTGAGTCAGGTGGGGTTGTGTGCACTGTTGAATCCATGCGTCAGCTCTGGAAATAGTTTTGGTCATGATTTCTGAGTGGGCATCGACCGAGTTTTTCTTGACTTTTTTCTAAGTCAACAGGGGCTATGTTGGCAGACGAATCCATGCGTCAGCTTTGGAAACAGTTTCGATGATGATTTATAAGTGGGCAGCGACCGAGTTTTCATTGACTCTTTCCGAGTCAATAAGGGGTGTGTGGACAGATAAATCCATGCGTCGGCTCTGGAAACGGTTTAGGTGATGATTTTCTGACTGGGCATCGACTCATTTTTATTGATTCTTTCCAAGACAACAGTGACTGTGTGCGATGTCGAATCCATGCAACATCTCTGGAAATAATTTTAGTGATGCTTTCTGAGTTGGAAACGACCTAGTTTTTGCTGTTTTGTTTGAGTCAATAGGGGCTGTGAGCGCTGTCGAATCAATGCAAACTCTTTGGAAATAATTTCAGTGATGCTTTCTCAATTGGAAATGACCCAGTTTTTTTGTTTCGTTTAAGTCATTTGGGGCTGTGAGCGCTGTCGAATACATACGTCAGCTCTGGAAATAGTTTCAGTGATGATTTCTGAGTGGGCATCGACCGAGGTTTCCTTGACTTTTTCTGAGTCAATAAGTGCTGTGTGGGCAGACGTATCCATGCTTCAGCTCTGGAAACAGTTTCAGTGATGATTTCTACGTGGGCAGCGACCGAGTTTTCCTTGACTCTTTCTGAGTGAACAAGGGGTGTGTGGGCAGATAAATCCATGCGTTAGCTCTGGAAACGGTTTCGGTGATGATTTTCTGACTGGGCATCAACTTATTTTTCTTGATTCTTTTTGAGATAACAGTGGCTGTGTGCGATGTCGAATCCATGCAACATCTCTAGAAACAATTTCAGTGATGCTTTCTGAGTTGGAAACAACCCATTTTTTTGTTGTTTCGTTTGAGTCAATAGGGGATGTGTGGGCAGATGAATCCATGTGTCAGTTTTGGAAACAGTTTCGGTGATGATTTCTGAGTGGGCAGCGACTGATTAGTACTTAAAAGTGCATGTTTATCAAGGTTTTATATCATCATTGTGTACTTAAAGTATCAATAACTCCTTAACTAAAGCATGTTTTATAATAACAAGTCTAATACTATAAGATACCTTAATATATGGTAAATGTTCATCTTAAATGCAGGCCTATCACATAAATCAAAGGATTGATTGATGAATTCAACTACTAAAATTTTGAAGATAAAGAAGGGTGAAGCTTAGAAAAGAGATGTTGGTGTAGTTTAAAGTGGAACACTATTCGGTAATTGAGTCATATCTCAAGTTCTATATGTCCAAATGATCTCAAATTTTTACACAGATTTGTTAAGATATAGGTCTACAACTTTCATGTGGACACCAAGATCTAAGAAGGCGTTTTCAAGTCCAAATTATAGCAACAACGGAGAAGTCTGAATCTGTCCTGTAGCCCAGACATTGTTCAGTGTTCAGCCCATATCTTGAGTTCTAGAAGTCTAAATGACCTCAACTTTTTTTTCCTGGAAAGCTAAGAGAATTTCCTAGAACTTTCATGGTACATATGGTTCCAGTTCTAATGTTAACAATGATGTTTTATTCAAACAAGAAGATAAGGATTTTTACCAAGTCAAGATATGGCCATCCACTCAACAATTATTCGTCAAATCAATAGTTTCAAATTTTGGCCTATAAAAGGAGGCATTTGCCATGCATTTAGGCATATTGGTGTTGAGATCAAGATCATGCTCTTGCTCTCTTTCTTTGTATTTTGTAATGTTTAAGTTTTATTTGATGTTATATTAATCTCTTGTTTATGCTCTTCATTTCCTTTCCTTTATTTGTATAATTATGTTCTTATCTTGTTTATTTATGTTTCTTTCTTTCATTATGTTTCGTTAAATCTATTATGTCAAGGTGAAAATGGTACACTAATGGTGTAAAAATAAGTATAGTATAAACTCAACATGGACTTTAATGCTTGATATTAACATGTTTTATATTTGTTATCTTGTTCACTTTTAATACTTTGCTTGTTAAAGGGTTAATCTAGATTTATGTTGTATAACACTTTGTACAACAAATACTTGGCACCTTCATAGCCATACTGTATGGTATAATTGACACCTGAGCTATGAAACGAACTTGATTTGTTGTTAATTTAAGTTATAATCATGAATGCCTGACAACATTTACAAGTATTAGCATTAATCGAATGAGATAACTAATGTAATCATGTTAACAATTTATAATCTGATTGGAACCTCCTTCATGTGTGGTTTCCAAGTTGAGTAGTAAGAGTTTATACTATACTTGTTTGAAATACCATTAGTGGATCCTCCAAGCTTGACATTTGTTTTTATCATTGTTTAATCTTTACATTAATCTTCCATCTCAAAGCTCTCATTAACTTCTTCCTCTTCTTCTTTATTACTACTACTACTACTACTACTACTACTACTATTATTATTATTATTATTATTATTATTATTATTTACATTCTAGTTATATTTTATGTACATTAAGTATGCTCTGTGTTTGATCAAAAGGATCCTGACATTATTGGTCTTGCCTTGTTCATTCACATCAGAAATCTGTTTATATTATATAATATATATATATATATTTGATCTTTTCATAAAATCAGTATATAGGCTGGAAACCAGTGACCTGATCTTTTAGATCATTCTCAGGTATAACAATGCCACGTACTAAGTATTATTACTATTACTATTATTGTTATTAATGTTGTATTGTTATTTATAATTTATACAATTAACCTTTTTGTGGTTCGTGTGTGGTTTCCAAGTTCAGTAGTAAGAGTTTATATTATACTTGTTTGAAATACCATTAGTGGATCCTCTAACCTTGACATTTGTTTTTATCATTATTTAATCTTTACATTAATCTTCCATCTCAAAGCTCTCATTAACTTCTTCCTCTTCTTCTTTATTATTACTACTACTACTACTACTACTAGTATTATTATTATTATTATTATTTACATTCTAGTTATATTTTATGTACATTAAGTATGCTCTGTGTTTGATCAAGGATCCTGACATTGTTGGTCTTTCCTTGTTCATTCGCATTAGAAATCTGTTTATATTATATAATATATCTCTTCTATCTTTTCATAAAATCAGTATATAAGCTGGAAACCTGTGACCCGATCTTTTAGATCATTCTCAGGTATAACAACGCCACATATCGAGTATTATTATTATTATTATTATTACTATTAACATTATTATTACTATTACTATTATTGTTATTATTGCTGTTATTAATGTTGTATTGTTATTTATAATTTATACAATTAACCTCTCTGTGGTTCGACCCCGGTCTTGCCGGGTTATTTATTACTTCGACACTTCTGCACTTGGGAGAAGACATCAAGCTTTTGGTTGTGTCAAGTTTTTGGCGTTGTTGTCGAGAAGGTAAATTTTTGTACAAATTATAGTATTTATGTTGTCTTCTCTTTTAACTTTTCACTTTTCTTGTATCTAACTTTGTTTCTTTTGTTTTGTTTCCTTTTCTTTTGTTTTCTTCTTCCTTTTATTCTCTTTCTACACGTGCATGAGTGTTTGGTCACGTACATTAAGTGGTAGACTTTGTAGGATATCCTCATCATTTTTAGAAAATATGGCCGAAAAAGATAACCAGTCACTTTATAATGAGAATAACTGTGTTAGGACACTTAGAGACCACATGAATCCCACAAGAACAAGTGCACCCTTATACATAGTTTTCCCTCCTGATGCATCCCATTTTAATTTTAAACCAGGCATTATTCAACTTTTACCTTCTTTTCATGGCTTAGATCTAGAAAATCCATACTTGCATTTGAGAGAATTTGAAGAAGTTTGTAACACCTATAATGACTTAAATTGTAGTATGAATACCATTAGATTAAAGCTTTTTCCTTTTTCATTAAAAGATAAAGCTAAAACATGGCTACAAAATCTTAGGTCAGGATCTATTCGTGCTTGGAATGAAATGCAACAATAATTTTTAAAAAAGTTTTTTCCATCTCACATAACCAACTCTTTCAAAAGACAAATCACCACTTTCACTCAAAAACCAGGTGAAACATTTTACCAATGTTGGAATAGGTATCGAGACTTGCTTAATACTTGCCCTCATCATAGTTTTGAAACATGGAGATTGATTTCACAATTTTATGAAGGGTTAACACCTAAAGATAGGCAAATGGTTGAATTGATGTGCAATGAAACTTTTGAAGATAAAGACCCTAATGAAGCAATGGAGTACCTAGACTTGCTAGCTGAAAATACGCAAAATTGGGACACTACGGGCACTTATAAGGCACCAAGTAAAACCCAACCTCATACATCTAGTGGAGATATGTATAACCTTAGAGAGGATCATGATCTTTAATCCAAGTTTGCATCTTTAGCTAGAAAAGGAGAGGCACTAGAATTGAAAAATATTGGTCAATTAAAATATGTTCAAGACATTGTGTGTCAAATCTGTAAAACAAATGAACATGCAACCAATGACTGTCCAACTTTTCCTTCTTTTAAGGATTGCCTTCATGAACAAGCCCATGCTTTAAACAGTTTTCAAAGGCCCAATCATAACCCATACTCGCAAACATACAACCCTGGTTGGAGAAATCACCTAAATTTCAGTTGGAAGAGTGATAACAACAATCCACAAACTTCACAGCCTCCATTTCAAGCACACCATAATTTCCAAAATTCTTATGGATATGCACCTCTTTATGCTCCACCTCCTAGAAAAAATCTTGAGGAAACATTGCATGCATTCATTGAAAAGCAAGAGACAATCAACACTCAACTTGCTCAAAGCATGACAAATTTTAAAGATGCTCTTGCAAAATTCACATCTGCTCTCAGTTTTCAATAGAAAGGTAAGTTTCCATCTTAACCAGAGCAAAATTCAAAGGGGCAATACAATGCAAATGCAAGTAGTTCCGGAAGCCAACACATGAATCAAGTCAAATCAGTCATCACTCTTCGCAGTGGTAAGGTTATTGAAAAACCCACTCTTGAACCTTGTGAGAAAGATGATGAGTCAATCTCTGAGGGTAAGGAAAGGGTTGAATTTGAACATTGTAAAGAAAAGACTAATTCTCCGCCAGCACTTCCATTTCCTCATGCCATGACCAAATAAAGGAAAGTCAATCACAATTCTAAAATCCTTGAAACTTTCAAACAGGTAAAGATCAATATACCTTTGTTGGATGCTATTAAACAGGTACCTTCCTATGCTAAATTTTTGAAAGATCTATGCACTGTGAAGAGAAAACTGAATGTGAAAAAGAAAGCATTTTTAGCCAAACAAGTAAGTGTTATTCTTCAGAACAATAATGCTTTGAAATATAAAGACCCTGGTTGTCCTATAATTTCTTGCTTTATTGGAGAACATAAAATTGAAAGAGCTTTACTTGATCTTGGAGCTAGTGTGAATTTACTTCCATATTTGGTTTTTCAAAGTCTCAATCTAGGTAAGTTAAAAGCAACTTCTATAACTCTTTTACTTGCTTATAGATCTGTAAAAGTGCCTAGAGGAATAGTTGAGGATGTGTTAGTACAAATTGATAAATTCATTTACCCTGTAGATTTTATTGTCTTGGATACACAACCTGTTGAAGCATGTAATTCAATTCTTGTCATTTTAGGACGTCCATTTCTTGCCACATCTAATGCATTGATTAATTGTAGGAATGGACTGATGAAGCTATCATTTGGAAACATAACATTGGAGGTGAATATTTTCAACATTTACAAGCAACCTGGAGATGATAATGATTTACAGGAAGTGGACTTTATTGAAAAATTAGTTCATGATCAATTTCAAACCACTTCCAGTGAAACTGAGATTGATGAACCTGACGAGTTGCAAATGATCTATTTTCAGGAAGAAGCAAAGGCATGTAATTGGATACCACAAATTGAAGAATTGCCACCACGATCAACTGAGTCTATACTTTTAAGTGTTCAACAACCAAAACCTGATTTGAAGCCATTACCATTCAATCTCAAATACTCATTTTTAGAAGAAAATGAAACTTTTCTGGTAATGATCTCTTTCAAACTTAATGCACAACAAGAACATAAGTTATTACAAACTCTGAAAATGCACAAAAATGCATTAGGATGGACCATAGCTGACATAAAAGGAATTAATCCTTTGATTTGCACACACATGATTTATTTGGAGGAAAATGCTAAACCATCTAGAGAAATGCAATGAAGACTTAATCCTAATATGAAAGATGTAGTGAAAAATGAAGTCATTAAGCTTCTAGATAACGGAATCATTTATCCTATTTCTGAAAGCAAATGGGTAAGTCCTACCCAAGTTGTACCTAAAAAGTCTGGAGTCACTGTGATAACAAATGAAAAAAATGAGTTAATTCCAACTAGGACTATTACTAGTTGGCGCATGTGCATTGACTATAGAAAACTTAATTCAATGACTAGAAAAAGATCATTTCCCTTTACCTTTCATGGATCAAATCCTAGAAAGAGTTGCAAGTCATGAATTTTATTGTTTCCTAGATGGCTATTCAGGTTACAATGAAATTGAAATTGCATGGGAAGATCAAGAGAAAAGTACTTTCACATGTCCATTTGGTACTTTTGCATATCAAAGAATGCCTTTTGGGTTATGTAATGCACCAGCCACGTTTCAAAGATGCATGCTTAGCATATTCAGTGATATGGTTGAACGTTTTCTTGAGATTTTTATGGATGATTTTTCTGTTTTTTGTGATTCAATTGATGATTGTTTAACTAACTTGGAAAGGGTTTTGAACAGGTGTGAAGAGAAGAATCTTTTACTGAATTGGGAAAGATGTCACTTTATGGTAACAAACGGCATTATACTAGATCACACTGTTTCATCGAAAAGAATTGAGGTTGACAAATCTAAAATCAAGTTAATTGCCAACTTACCAACACCAAAATCTATTAAAGATGTTAGATCATTCTTAGGACATGTCGGTTTTTATATTTTAGTGTAATATCTAAACCATTGTGTAACCTTTTAACAAAGGAAAATGTATTTGAATGGACTGAACAATGTGAAAAAGCCTTTGTTAAACTTAAAAGCTTGCTTACTTCTGCTCCTGTCATTCAACCTCTTGATTGGTCACTACCTTTTGAAATAATGTGTGATGCTAGTGATTATGTCTTGGGTGCTATCTTGGAACAAAAAAAAGATAAGAAACCTTATGTGATTTACTATGCAAGTAAAACTTTAAATGGTGCTCAAATGAATTATACTACCACTGAAAAAGAATTACTTGGAGTGGTATTTGCATTTGACAAGTTAAGATCTTATCTTGTTGGCTCACCTGTTATTGTTTTTAGTGATCATACAGCATTGAAATATCTTCTCTCTAAGAAAGATTCTAAGGCTAGATTGGTGCGGTGAATTTTGTTACTTCAAGAATTTGATATCACAATCAAAGACAAGAAAGGCAGCGAAAATGTTGTCGCAGATCATTTGTCAAGATTGACAACCGATTCGAGATCTGACATCACACCAATCGATGACTACTTTCCTGATGAATCTTTATTTTATGTCTCTACAATGCCTTGGTTTGCTAATATTGTTAATTTTCTTATTTCAGGACAATTGCCAACTCACTGGAGAGGAACTACAGGTCCCAACAATGTGTGATCGACTGAACGCCATGTTTAGCCATGCTGATGCCTTCATTGCCTTACCAGGTGGTCTGGGCACATTGGAAGAGATTTTTCATATTTCACCTTGAGCCCAACTGCACATTCACCATAAACCTATAGGTTTGTTAAATGTTAATGGTTTTTATGATAAGTTGTTATCTTTCCTTGATCAAGCTGTGGAACAGGAATTTCTAACATCTTCGGCACGACAAATCATAATCTCTGCTGCTACTGCTGAACAATTGATTGACCAACTACAATCTTTCATCCCTGTCATTGATCCCTGCATGAGTCGCCTAGATTGGTCAACTAAGGAAAGCCGTAAAAAGCTTAGATTAGATTTAAGCCTTCATCTGTGAAACCTTGTGTCTTTTGGTTTTCTTAATAGCATATTATTTTGTTTTGTTATTTCTTATGTTTATTTAAGTGTGTTTCGGGTTTGTCATTATTCGCTGTTTCAGGTGATGTCTTCTATACTCTATCTTTCTACCTTAGGACATTGAGGACAATGTCTCGTTTTGGTGGGGGGGGAGGGTAGTAGTTTTTTTTTTTTTAAAAAAAAAAAACTAACTAACTAACTGTTTTTGTTTTTAAAAAACCATTTGGCAAAACTGTTATTACTAGGATGGCAGAGTAAAGAGAAATTATTCTTGAGACGCATCTTAGTAAAAATTTTCTAATGGTTATTTGCAATATTCATAACAAGGCCTATTAGAATACTTCTTGAAATATTCAAGTTTACAAACTCTCGCATTGATATCACTTGATTATGCTCATATACTCATTTAACAAGTATTATTAAACATTCATTTTCACACACACACTTTAACATATGATTGTGGGTTGCACATTGGATTATTACATTATTTATGTTCTTTTGTTAAAGGTAACAACTAAGGGAAAGGGATAGTATATAATTTGCAAAAAAAAAAAAATTGATAATATTGATGATAATAAAAACATAGATAAGTTTGGTTTCGTAGCCTCCCTAACCTAAGCAATTAAGCCCGAAGGGGTGTTTTAACACCTAATACCCTAAAGTCAACTGACTTGGGAGCTATTGGCCCAAAGCTTGTTACATGGGTTAAGGAAAAAAGCTTAAGGGAATCAAACATTGCACTATCTATGTATCAGTATCTGCAACCCGAGTTGTTAAGCTCGTAAGGGTGTCTCAACACCTAATGCCCTAAGACCAACTGGTCTGGGAGTCATTAGCCTAAAACTCGTTACATGGGTTAAAGATACATTGTGTTTTAAGTTGTATGTGTATATAAATAAAATAAAATAAAAAAGAAGAAGAAAAAAAAAGAAAAAGAAAAAAGAAGTAATAATAATAATAATCTCAACCCAAGAAAGTTCACCCTAAACATTTGAACATAATATTGTTTTCTTCCAACAAAAGCCCTATCATCTATGTTTTCATATATTGAGCACATAAAAAGAAGGTTTATTAATATCCTGTTTAAGAAGTATGAAGCAGGAATACAAATTTAATGAGAGTTTGTTTATCTGGATAGATTAATGGAAGTTGAATGATGAATGCCTTGCTTTATGAAACTTGCAAATTATTTCTCTATTTTAACGCTTTAGATTACTAGGGACTAGTAATAAGCTGGTTGGGGGTGTGATTAGTACTTAAAAGTGCATGTTTATCAAGGTTTTATATCATCATTTTGCACTTGAAGTATCAATAACTCCTTAACTAAAGCATGTTTTATAATAACAAGTTTGATACTATAAGATACCTTAATTTATGCTAAATGTTCATCTTAAATGCAGGCCTATCACATAAATAAAAAGATTGAATGATGAGTTTAAGTATTGAAAGTGAAAGGACAAAGAGATGACCAAACTTAGAAAAGAGATGCTGGTGCAGTTCAAACCGGAACATTGCTCGATAATTGGATCATATCTAGAGCTCTAGATCTCCGATTTAGGTCCATTTTATATGGATGGAAAGGTAAGACAAAGGCCTACAACTTTCATGGGAGCCCAAGATTTAAAACAGCCGTTTTAAAGTCCAAATTGAAGGAACAACGAAGAAGTTCGAAGCTGTTCTGCAGCCCAGACACTATTTAGAGTTCAGCCCATATCTTGAGTTCTAGAAGTCCAAATGACCTTATCTTTTTTTTGCTGGAAAGCTGAGACAATTTACTAGAACATTCTTGAGGATTCTGGGAAAATTATGATGTTAGCAATGATGTCTTGTTCAGACAAGAAGATAAGGATTGTGACCAAGTCAAGATGTGGCCACCCACTCATCAATTAGTCAACAAATCAATAGTTCCAAATTTTGGCCTATAAAAGGAGGCACTTACCATGTATTGAGGCATCTTGGTTTCCAGATAAAGATCATGCTCTTGCTTTCTCTCTTTGTATTGCTTATGTTTTGCTTTCATTAATATAAAGTTTATGCACTTCATTTCCTTTCCTTTATTTAGTTAACTTCTTTCTCATTTATGTTCTTATCTTGTTCATTTATGTTTCTTTCTTTCATTATGTTTAGCTAAGTTAATTATGTCAAGGTGAAAAGGGTACACTAATGGTGTAAGAATAAGTATAATATAAACTTAACATGGACTTTAATGTTGGATACTAACATGTTTTATATTTGTTATCTTGTTCACTTTTAATACGTTGCTTGTTAAATGGTTAATCTAGATTTATGTTGTATAACACTTGGTACAACAAATACTTGACACTTTCATAGCCCATACTGTATGGTATAACCGACACCTGAGCTATGAAAGGAACTTGATTTGTTGTTAACATAAGTTATAATCATGAATGTCTGCCAACATTTACAAGTATTAGCTTTATTCGAATAAGATAACTAATGTAATCATGTTAACAATTTATAATCTGATTGGAACCTCCTTTATGTGTGGTTTCCAATTGAGTAATTAGAGTTTATACTATACTTGTTTGAAGTACCATTAGTGGATCCTCTAACCTTGACATTTTTTTTTTTATTGTTGTTTAATCCTTACATTAATCTTTCATCTCAAAGTTCTCATTAATTTCTCCATCTTCTTCTTCTTTTATTACTACTACTATTTTTACTACTACTACTACTACTACTATTATTACTATTATTATTATTATTATTATTATTATTATTATTATTATTATTATTATTTACATTTTATTTATATTATATAATATATCTCTTTGATCTTTTCATAAACTCAGTATATAGGTTGGAAACCTGTGACCCGATCTTTTAGATCATTCTCAGGTGTAACAACACCACGTATTGAGTATTATTGTTGTTGTTGTTGTTGCTGTTGCTGTCTTGTTATTTATAATTTATACAATTAACCTCTCTGTGGTTCGACCCCGGTCTTGCCGGGTTATTTATTACTTCGACACTTCTGCACTTGGGAGAAGACATCAAGTTTTTGGTCGTGTCATCTTTCATATTGTATCTTAGGCCCAACTGCACATTCGCCATAAATCTATAGGTTTGTTAAATGTTAATGGTTTCTATGATAAATTGTTGTCTTTCCTTGATCAAGCTGTGGAACAGGAATTTCTAACATCTTCGGCACGACAAATCATAATCTCTGCTGCTACTGTTGAACAATTGATTGACCAATTACAATCTTTCATCCCCGTCATTGATCCCTGCATGAGTCGCCTAAATTGGTCAACTAAGGAAAGCCGTAAAAAGCTTAGATTAGATTTGAGCCGTCATTTGTGAAACCTTGTGTCTTTTGGTTTTATTAATAGCATATTATTTTGTTTTGTTACTTCTTATATTTGTTTAAGTGTGTTTTAGGTTTGTCATTGTTCGCTATTTCAGGTGAAGTCTTCTATACTCTATCTTTCTACCTTAGGACATTGAGGACAATGTCTCATTTTGGTTGGGGGGAGAGGGTAGTAGTTAAGAAAAAAAAAACTAACTTACTGTTTTTGCTATTATTAAAACCATTTGACAAATTGTTATTAAGATGGCAGAGTAAGGAGTCAATTTTATTAACTCTTGAGACGCATCTTAGTAAGTATCCTTATTAGGATGGCAGAGTAAGGAGGAAATTTTATTGACTTTAGAGACGCATCTTAGTAAGTATCATTACCAAGGTCTATCATAATACTTCTTGAAATATTCAGGTTTACAAACTCTCGCATTGTTATCACTTGATTCTGCTCATATACTCATTTAACAAGTATTCTTAAACCTTCATTTTCACACACACACTTTAACATATGATCGTGGGTTGCACATTGGATTATTACATTAATTATGTTCTTTTGTTAAAGGTAACAACTAAGGGAAAGGGATAGTATATAATTTGCAAAAAAAAAAAAAAATTGATAATATTGATGATAATAAAAACGTAGATAAGTTTGGTTTTGTAGCCTCCCTAACCTAAGCAATTAAGCCTGAATGGGTGTTTTAACACCTAATACCCTAAAGTCAACTAACTTGGGAGCTATTGGACCAAAGCTTGTTACATGGGTTAAGGAGAAAAGCTTAAGGGAATCAAACATTGCACTATCTACGTATCAGTATCTGCAACCCGAGTTGCTAAGCTCGTAGGGGTGTCTCAACACCTAATGCCCTAAGACCAACTGGTCTGGGAGTCATTAGCCGAAAACTTGTTACATGGGTTAAAGATACATTGTGTTTTAAGTTGTATGTGTATATAAATAAATAAAAAAAGAGAAAAAAATAATAATAATAATCCCAACCCAAGGAAGTTAACCTTAAACATTCGAACATAATATTGTTTTCTTCCAACAAAAGCCCCATCATCTATGTTTTCATACATTGAGCACATAAAAAGGAGGTTTATTAATATCTTGTTTAAGAAATATGAAGTAGGAATATAAATTTAATGAAAGTTTGTTTATCTGGAGATTAATGGAAGTTGAATGATGAATGCCTTGCTTTGTGGAACTTGCAAATTATTTTTCTATTTTAACATTTTCATTACTAGGGACTAGTAATAAGCTGGTTGGGGGGGTGATTAGTACTTAAAAGTGCATGTTTATCAAGGTTTTATATCATCATTTTGTACTTAAAGTATCAATAACTCCTTAACTAAAGCATGTTTTATAATAACAAGTCTAATACTATAAGATACCTTAATATATGGTAAATGTTCATCTTAAATGCAGGCCTATCACATAAATCAAAGGATTGATTGATGAATTTAACTACTAAAATTTTAAAGATAAAGAAGGGCGAAGAAGCTTAGAAAAGAGATGTTGGTGCAGTCCAAACAGGAACACTATTCGGTATCTCGAGTTCTAGATGTCCAAATGATCTTAAATTTTTACACAAATTTAGTAAGACATAGGCCTACAACTTTCATGTGGACACCAAGATCTAAGAAGGCCATTTCAAGTCCAAATTATAGCAACAACAGAGAAGTCTGAATCTGTCCTACAGCCCAGACACTGTTCAGTGTTCAACGCATATCTTGAGTTCTAGAAGTCCAAATGACCTGAACTTTTTTTTTTCTTGCAAAAGCTAAGAGAATTTCCTAGAACTTTCATGAGTACATATGATTCTAGTTCTGATGTTAGCAATGATGTTTTATTCAAACAAGAAGATAAGGATTTTCACCAAGTCAAGATGTGGCCACCCACTCAACAATTATTCATCAAATCAATAGTTCCAAATTTTGGCCGATAAAAGGAGGCATTTGCCATGCATTTAGGCATATTGGTGCTGAGATCAAGATCATGCTCTTGCTCTCTTTCTTTGTATTTTGTAATGTTTAAGTTTTATTTGATGTTATAGTAATCTCTTGTTTATGCTCTTCATTTCCTTTCCTTTATTTGTATAATTATGTTCTTATCTTGTTTATTTATGTTTCTTTCTTTCATTATGTTTCGTTAAATCTATTATGTCAAGGTGAAAATGGTACACTAATGGTGTAAAAATAAGTATAGTATAAACTCAACATGGACTTTAATGCTTGATATTAACATGTTTTATATTTGTTATCTTGTTCACTTTTAATACTTTGCTTGTTAAAGGGTTAATCTAGATTTATGTTGTATAACACTTTGTACAACAAATACTTGACACCTTCATAGCCCATACTGTATGGTATAATTGACACCTGAGCTATGAAACGAACTTGATTTGTTGTTAATTTAAGTTATAATCATGAATGCCTGACAACATTTACAAGTATTAGCATTAATCGAATGAGATAACTAATGTAATCATGTTAACAATTTATAATCTGATTGGAACCTCCTTCATGTGTGGTTTCCAAGTTGAGTAGTAAGAGTTTATACTATACTTGTTTGAAATACCATTAGTGGATCCTCCAAGCTTGACATTTGTTTTTATCATTGTTTAATCTTTACATTAATCTTCCATCTCAAAGCTCTCATTAACTTCTTCCTCTTCTTCTTTATTACTACTACTACTACTACTACTACTACTACTACTACTACTACTACTACTACTACTACTATTATTATTATTTACATTCTAGTTATATTTTATGTACATTAAGTATGCTTTGTGTTTGATCAAAAGGATCCTGACATTATTGGTCTTGCCTTGTTCATTCACATCAGAAATCTGTTTATATTATATAATATATATATTTGATCTTTTCATAAAATCAGTATATAGGCTGGAAACCAGTGACCTAATCTTTTAGATCATTCTCAGGTATAACAATGCCACGTACTAAGTATTATTACTATTACTATTATTGTTATTAATGTTGTATTGTTATTTATAATTTATACAATTAACCTTTTTGTGGTTTGACCCCGGTCTTGCCGGGTTATTTATTACTTCGACGCTCCAGCACTTGGGAGAAGACATCAAGCTTTTGGTCGTGTCAGCGACCGAGTTTTCCTTGACACTTTCAAAATCAACAGGGGTTGTGTGGGTAGATAAATCCATGCGTCAGCTCTAGAAAGCAATTTCGGTGATGATTTTTTCACTGGGCATCAACTCAACTTTCCTTGATTCTTTCTGAGACAACAATGGTTGTGTGAGATGTCAAATCCATGCAACATCTCTCGAAACAATTTCAGTGATGCTTTTTGAGTTGGAAACGACCCAGTTTTTATTTCGTTTGAGTTAATAGGGGCTGTGTGCGCTGTCCAATCCATGCCTCAGCCCTGGAAACAGTTTTGATGATGATTTATGACTGCGCATCGACCGAGTTTTCCTTGAATTTTTCTGAGTCACTAGGGGCTGTGTGGGCAGACGAATCCATGCATCAGCTCTGGAAATGGTTTTGGTGATGATTTTCTGAGTGGGCATCGTCTCATTTTTCTTGATTCTTTTTTAGACAATAGTGGTTGTGTACGATGTCGAATCCATGCAACATCTCTGGAAATAATTTTAGTGATGCTTTCTAAGTTGGAAACGACCCAATTTTTGTTGTTTTATTTGAGTCAATAAGGGTTGTGTGCGCTGTCGAATCCATGCCTCGGCTCTAGAAAAAGTTTCGGTGATGATTTCTGACTGCGCATCGACCGAGTTTTCCTTGACTTTTTCTGAGTCACCAGGGGCTGTGTGGGCAGGCGAATCCATGTGTCAGCTCTGGAAACGGTTTTGGTGATGATTTTCTGACTGGGCATCGTCTCATTTTTCTTCATTCTTTATGAGACAATAGTGGCTGTATGCGATGTTGAAGCCATGCAACATCTCTGGAAACAATTTCAGTGAGGCTTTCTTAATTGGAAACGACCCAGTTTTTGTTGTTTTGTTTGAGTCAATAGGGGTTGTGTGCGCTGTCGAATCCATGCGTCAGCTCTGGAAAACAGTTTCGGTGATGATTTTCTGTATGGTCATCAACTCATTTTTCTTGATTCTTTCTAAGACAATAGTGGCTATGTGCAATGTCGAATCCAATCAACATCTCTGGAAACAATTTCAGTGACGCTTTTTGATTTGGAAACGACCTAGTTTTTGTTGTTTTGTTTGAGTCAGTTGGGGCTGTGTATGCTGTCGAATACATACGTTAGTTCTGGAAATAGTTTTGGAGATGATTTCTAAGTAGGCATCGACCGAGGTTTCCTTGACTTTTTCTGAGTCAATAGGGGCTGTGTGGGCATACGTATCCATGCTTCAGCTCTGGAAACAGTTTCGATGATGATTTCTACGTGGGAGCGACTGAGTTTTCCTTGACTCGTTTTGAGTCAACAAGGGGTGTGTGGGCAAATAAATCCAAACGTCAGCTCTGGAAACGGTTTCGGAGATGATTTTCTGATTGGGCATCGACTCATTTTTCTTGATTATTTCTAAGACAACAGTGGTTGTGTGCAATGTCGAATCCATGCAACATCTTTGGAAACAATTTCAGTGATGTTTTCTGAGTTGGAAACGACCAAGTTTTTGCTGTTTCGTATGAGTCAATAGGGGCTGTGTGCGATGTCGAATCCATGCAACATCTTTGGAAACAATTTCTGTGATGCATTCTCAGTTGGAAACGACTCAGTTTTTGTTGTATCGTTTGAGTCAATAGGGGATGTGTGGGCAGACGAATACATGCGTCAGGTCTGGAAACAGTTTCGGTGATGATTTTCTGACTGGGCATCGACTCATTTTTCTTGATTCTTTCTGAGACAACAGTGACTGTGTGTGATGTCGAATCCATGCAACATCTCTGGAAACAATTTCAGTGATGCTTTCTGAGTTGGAAACAACCAAGTGCCTGCTGTTTTGTTTGAGTCAATAGGGGCTGTGTGCGCTATCGAATGCATGCAACATCTCTAGAAACAATTTCAGTGATGCTTTCTTAGTTGGAAACAACCAAGTGCCTGCTGTTTTGTTTGAGTCAATAGGGGCTGTGTGCGCTATCGAATGCATGCAACATCTCTAGAAACAATTTCAGTGATGCTTTCTTAGTTGGAAACAACCTAGTTTTTTTGTCATTTAAGTCAATTGGGGCTGTGTGCGTTGTCGAATCCAAGCATCAGCTCTAGAAACAATTTCAGTGATGCTTTCTGAGTTGGAAACGACACAGTTTTTGTTGTTTTGTTTGAGTCAATAGGGGCTGTGTGTGCTCTCGAATCCATGCAACATCTCTGGAAACAATTTCATTGATGCTTTCTCAGTTGGAAACGACCTAGTTTTTTTGTTTCATTTGAGTCAACAACGGGTGTGTGGGCAGATAAATCCATGCGTCAGCTCCGGAAACGGTTTTGGAGATGATTTTTTGACTGGGCATCGACTCATTTTTCTTGATTCTTTTTGAGACAACAGTGGCTGTGTGTGATGTCGAATCCATGCAACATCTTTGGAAACAATTCTTGAGGATTCTGGGAAAATTATGATGTTAGCAATGACGTCTTGTTCAGACAAGAAGATAAGGATTGTCACCAAGTCAAGATGTGGCCACCCACTCATCAATTAGTTAACAAATCAATAGTTCCAAATTTTGGCCTATAAAAGGAGGCACTTACCATGTATTGAGGCATCTTGGTTTCCAGATCAAGATCATGCTCTTGCTTTCTCTCTTTGTATTGCTTATGTTTTGCTTTCATTAATATCAAGTTTATGCACTTCATTTCCTTTCCTTAGTTAACTTCTTTCTCATTTATGTTCTTATCTTGTTCATTTATGTTTCTTTCTTCCATTATGTTTATCTAAGTTAATTATGTCAAGGTGAAAAGGGTACACTAATGGTGTAAGAACAAGTATAATATAAACTTAACATGGACCTTAACGTTGGATACTAACATGTTTTATATGTGTTATCTTGTTCACTTTTAATACTTTGCTTGTTAAATGGTTAATCTAGATTTATGTTGTATAACACTTGGTACAACAAATACTTGGTACTTTCATAGCCCATACTGTATGGTATAACCGACACCTGAGCTATGAAAGGGACTTGATTTGTTGTTAACATAAGTTATAATCATGAATGCCTGCCAACATTTACAAGTACTAGCTTTATTCAAATAAGATAACTAATGTAATCATGTTAACAATTTATAATCTGATTGGAACCTCCTTTATGTGTGATTTCCAATTGAGTAATAAGAGTTTATACTATACTTGTTTGAAGTACCATTAGTGGATCCTCTAACCTTTACATTTATTTTTATCGTTGTTTAATCCTTACATTAATCTTTCAACTCAAAGTTCTCATTAATTTCTTCCTTCTCTTCTTTATTATTGTTGTTGTTGTTGTTGTCTTATTATTTATAATTTATACAATTAACCTCTCTGTGGTTTGACCTCGGTCTTGCCTAGTTATTTATTACTTCGACACTCCTACACTTGGGAGATGACATCAAGCTTTTGATCGTGTCAAGTTTTTGGCGCCGTTGCCGGGGAGGTAAATTCTTGTATAAATTATAATATTTAATTTATTTTCTCTTTTCACTTTTCATTTTATCTAACTTTTGTTTTCTTTGTTTTGTTTTGTTTCTTTTTCTTCCATTTTCTTTTCTTCCTTTTATTCTCTTTTTACACGTGCATGAGAGTTTGGTCACGTACTTTAAGTGGTCGACTTTGTAGGGTATCCTCATCATTTTCAGAAAATATGGCCGAAGAAGATAATCAATCGCTTCATAATGAGAATAATGAGAACAACCGTATGAGAACACTTAGAGACCACATGAATCCCACAAGAACAAGTGCACCCTCATGCATAGTTTTCCCTCCTGATGCATCTCATTTTAATTTTAAGCCAAACATTATTCAACTTTTACCTTCTTTTCATGGTTTAGACCTAGAAAATCCATACTTGCATTTAAGAGAATTTGAGGAGGTCTGTAATACCTATAATGACTCAAATTGTAGCATGAACACCATTCGATTAAAGCTTTTTCCTTTTTCATTAAAAGATAAAGCTAAAACATGGCTACAAAATTTGAGACCAGGATCCATTCGTGCTTGGGATGAAATGCAACAACAATTTTTAAAGAAGTTTTTTCCGTCTCATAGAACAAACTCTTTCAAAAGACAAATCATCACTTTCACTAAAAAACCAGGAGAAACATTTTACCAATGTTGGGATAGGTATCGAGATTTGCTTAATACTTGCCCTCATCATGGTTTTGAAACATGGAGATTGGTTTCACATTTTTATGAAGGTTTATCATCTAGAGATTGGCAAATGGTTGAATTGATGTGTAATGGAACTTTCGAAGATAAGGACCCTAATGAAGCAATGGAGTACCTAGACTTGCTAGCCGAAAATGCTCAAAATTGGGACATCACAGGTACTTATGAGGCACCAAGTAAAACTCAACCTCATACATCTAGTGGAGGTATGCATAACCTTAGGGAAGATCATGACCTCCAAGCCAAGTTTGCATCTTTAGCTAGAAAAGTCGAAGCACTTGAATTGAAAAAGAGTGGTCAATTAAAATCTATTCAAGACATTGTGTGTCAAATCTGTGAAGCCAGGGAACACTCAACAAATGATTGTCCAACTTTGCCTTCTTTTAGGGAATGCCTCCATGAACAAGCTCATGCTTTAAATAGTTTCCAAAGACCCAACCATAACCCATACTCACAAACGTATAACCTTGGTTGGAGAAATCACCCAAATTTCAGTTGGAAGAGTGATAGCAACAATGCACAAACTTCACAGCCACCGTTTCAAGCACACCATAATTTTCAAAATTCTCATGGATATGCACCTCCTTATGCTCCACCTCCTAGAAGAAATCTTGAGGAAACATTGCATGCATTCATTGAAAAGCAGGAGACAATCAACACTCAACTTGCTCAAAGCATGACAGATTTTAAAGATGCTCTTGCAAAATTAACATCTGCTCTCAGTTTCCAAGAGAAAGGTAAGTTTCCATCTCAACCACAACAAAATCCAAAAGGGCAATACAATGCAAATGCGAGTAGTTCTGGAAGCCAACACATGGATCAAGTCAAATCAGTCATCACTCTTCGTAGTGGTAAGGTTATTGAAAAACCCATTCTTGAACCTTGTGAGAAAGATGATGAGTCTATCTCTAAGGGTAAGGAAGGGGTTGACCTGAACATTGCGAAGAAAAGGCTGATTCCCCGCCAGCACTTCCATTTCCTTATGCCATGACCAAACAAAGAAAAGTCAATCACAACTCTAAAATCTTTGAAACTTTCAAACAAGTGAGGATCAATATACCTTTGTTGGATGCTATTAAACAGGTTCCTTCCAATGCTAAATTTTTGAAAGATTTGTGCACTGTGAAGAGAAAACTGAATGTGAAAAAGAAAGCCTTTTTTTTTTTTTTTGGTCAAATGTAAGAAATATATTGATAAAAAAGAGCAAGGCGAGCTTGCATTACAAGCTGGAAACCAGCAGTGCACAGAGTATGTACATAAGCAAGAAGCTGAGAAAACAAGCAAAAAACCAGAAAAGGGAACAGGCTCCCTTGAACAAAAATACACAGCCGATCAACAGTTTATAACCTCCCAAATCAAGCAATTAAGCAAGCCGATCAGACCTGGACAGCTAATAAGAGAGGCGCTCATACCCAGCCAATAGCATGTGGGACATGAAGGAACCAGCCTATCGAAATGAAGAACCCAACAACCGGCAGGGATGAGAAAAGCTTCAGCCAACCCAGCCAAACCAGCCGCATGGCATACATGCATAAAGAAATGAAGGGGCCACACGGATGCAACCCAACCAATCCAAGACAGCCACACACCATAGGCCAAACCAGCCACGGGATGCAGCCAAATAACGCAGCTAACCTTGAAATGAAATGAATTTCTGCCAAGCAACCGGCTGATCCTTGTAGGGACCTCGCGGATGCAACTTGACGAACAGGAGCAGACACCAACCAAAAAAGCAGGCCTAACAAATTAATTCTTTAGCCAGCCGACCATGCTTCATCATCACAGACAGGGAAGTTTCATCATCACAACGAAGAAAGCAAAGGCCTTCATCATAACAGAGGAAGCCAATCAAGTTCTCCCACCCATTCAGATTAAATTAAAATCCATGCTTGCATGAACCATGCACTCATGAGACGAACCCACTTCAAGGATTTGCCAAGGAAAAACTCACTTGGACCCACCCATGCATTGCCCATGCAGTAGCTTATTCCCAATCCAGCCACGTGAAAAGGAGCTAAAATAATTCAGCCTCTTCATATTGATCACAGTGGACTACTTCAACCTATTCATGCAGCAGAACCCAACAACCCCGCATGGAGCTAATGAATCGGAATCAATTGGAAGTGGTCCTTTCCATGAAAATAAAACACGGTATAAAACAGAATTTGGAACCTCCTGAACATGGCTTCAACTTCTCTGGATTTAGCATAAAAAATCCTTTTGTTTCTTTCTTCCTAGATAAGATATACAGTGATACCCAAGGACACTCTACGCATCCGTGAGACAAGATTGGACTTCTTGGGATATAGCCCCCGAAGTGCACTGGAGATGGACGACATCCTCCTGCCAATATGAAGCCAATCTTTTATCCTGTCCCACAACCTGCCCGTCCAGTTACATGCGAAGAACAAATGAGCATGGGACTCAGCTTCACACCGACAGAAGGCACAAGAGGGATTAGTCGGGATGAACCACAACCTGTCTCGAGTTTTAAGCTTACCCATGGCCGCCAGCCATAATATAAAGCTGTATTTTGGAAGTGACCACTGCTCCCAGACAACCCGTCCCCATGGGACTGTTGGACCAGCCGGCCTGAAGAAATCATATGCATGGGCAAGAAAAGGACCTGCCGAATTAGCCCAGTTTCTCATCATAGAGACACTCTCCACCTCTGAGCCCCCACAATGTTGAGAGATAACATCCCGAACCGTGATGATGGCTTTCCATAAAGGGGACGAAGAGTGGTGTGCCTGGGCCGACCAGATGGAGCCACTGCTCAAATAAAAGTGGTGAATCCAACGAATCCAAACCGAGTCCGATTTAAGATGAATATTCCATAGCTGCTTGCTAAGAAAACTACAGTTGTGGCTTGGAGATCAAACAAACCCAGACCACCCTTATTTTTAGGGAAACAGACAGTCTTCCAGGCGACAATGGCGGAGGAAACCCGACAGGCATCTCCAGTCCAGAGGAAATTCCTGCAAATACTGATAATTTGCTTCAGCACAATAGCAGGGACAGGGAAGATATTTAACCAGAACTGGACCTTCCCAAATAAAACCGATCGGAGGAGCTCCAATCTCCCTGCATAAGTAAGATATCTACCCATCTAGCCTTGGATTGACGAGTGCAGGTCTTGCAGAAGCGGGGTGAATTGGCTAGCAAGCAGCCTGTGCGGGCTAAGTGGGACTCCAAGGTATGTAAAAGGAAACTGCCCTTCCCTGAAGCCGGAGGCTGAAAGAATAGCAAGCTTCTGCACAGAACTAACTCCCCCAAAGAAAATGAATGATTTCTGGGGGTTAATGTGCAAACCTGAGGTCCGATCAAAGATAGTAAGCTGTTGCATAATACAAGTGACTGATGAGAGGTCCCCCCGAGCAAGAAGAAGGACATCATCTGCAAAGGCCAGGTGGGTGATGCCCTGAATTGCACATTTAGGATGATACCAAAACCCCTCCTGCTGAG
Organism: Populus alba; assembly: GCF_005239225.2. Lineage (NCBI taxonomy): Eukaryota > Viridiplantae > Streptophyta > Magnoliopsida > Malpighiales > Salicaceae > Populus > Populus alba. The sequence goes on from NC_133295.1 coordinate 7,407,358, forward strand.
AAGCTAGAGAGAGCATCCTTGAAAAATATTCCATACAACATATGAAAATATACGGAGACAAGGGATCTCCTTGACGTACCCCACACTGTCCCGAAAAAAACCCATGAATATCTCCATTTACAGCTACCGAGTAAGATGCCGAGGAAATACACTGCATAACAAGCACAACAAAGTGAGTAGGGAAGCCAATGTGGCAGAGAAGGCTTTCCAAGAAATCCCATTGCACTGAATCAAAGGCCTTCTTGAAGTCCACTTTCAGCAAGCAACGGGGAGAAGAACGCTTCCTGCAATATTGGCGAAGAAGTTCCTGAACCAGATTTATATTGTCACTCATATATCTCCCACCCAAGAAAGCATTCTGCATGGGGCTGACCATTTCATGAAGTACTTGAGCAAACCGGCTAGCTAAGATCTTGGACAACACTTTGTAAATTACATTACAATAGGAGATAGGTCTGAAATCAGAGGGGGAGGATACATTCCCGGATTTGGGAACCAAGGCAATGATGGAGTGGCTCACCTGTTTGAGCAGCCGGCCAGTATGAAAGAAGTCTTGGATGGCAGCGCAGAAGTCTCCACAAACTATAGGCCAGGCTTGCTTGAAGAAGAAGGAGGAATACCCGTCTGGGCCAGGGGCTTTTTCATTTGCAATACTGAAGACAACTTGCCGAATATCATCCTGTGAAACCGGGGATAGAAGAGCACTTTGGAGGTGGGATGGGAGGCATGGACCCCGCTGAATTATGTCTCTGTCAAGGGGGATGGTAGGCTTCGGGGTGCCCAGCAGCTGCTGATAGTAAGACACAAATGCATCCCCAACTTCCTTGAGAGAGGTAGTAGTCCGACCATTGCTGCATGTGATGGAAGGAATGAAGTTCCTCCGGTGGTTGTGCCCCATTAGTGCATGGAAGAACTTGGACCCTCTGTCACTGTCCTTAAGGAACTGGCATTTAATTTTCTGCCTAAAGAACTGGTTCTCTGCAAACTTCAGGGAAGAAAGTTTATGGCGAAGAAGCTTGTCCTACTCTAACAATAACAGGTTATCCCTGTCTTGCTGGAAAGTAGTTTGGAGCTGATCGAGCTGGGACTCAAGCCGAGAAACCCTCTCAGAAATATGGCTAAAATGAAGCCGGTTGAGCTCTTTCAAGGGGCCCTTCAAGAGCTTGAGCTTGCGACAAAGAATATACATCGGGGTGCCATAAATCGAGGAAGACCAACAAGAAGAAACCACTCCCAGAAACTGATCATGGGCAGCCCACATATTGAAAAATTTGAAGCTTCGCCTACCCTGCACATAAGGATCCAGCCTCACTGCAGCAGGAGAGTGATCTGAAAATGCCCCTTAGAGTTTCAAAGTGCACGTGAGTAGAACGATGCAAAGAGGGCCAGAAGGGATTAATTAAAACTCTATCCAGCTTACTCTAAACAGTGCCGTTTGACCAAGTGTAGTGGCAGCCTGTATAGTTAACATCCCGAAGGCCAATATCAAGACAGCAGCCACTAAAATCTGAAACTTCATAAGAGGAGATTGCGCCACCATTGTGCTTGTCAGAGGGGGAAAGAAGAGAGTTGAAGTCTCCTAGAATCAGCCAAGGATGGTTGGAATTCCAGCTCCTTAGCTCCTCCCAAAGAGGACACCTAGCTGTGATGGAATTAAAGCCATATACAAACGTAGCCTTAAAGCTAACATGGGAGATTAAACAAGTGATTGAAATGTGTATGGCTTGCGCAGAGGAGGCAAGCAAAGTGACATGCACTGTATCCGGATTCCAAAAAAGAACAATCCTAGCCGTGTGGGCTAATTCTGCATTGGAGAGATACTGCCAATGCTTCAGCCTACGTGCATGCATGGAAGCAATCCTGGTCGGGAGCATTTTGGTTTCCAGTAACCCACAAACATCAAGCTTGTTCTTCTTCATGAGGCTAACTACCTCATGCTGTTTCAGGGGATTGTTCAGTCCCCTGACATTCCAGCTATAGATTATCATGGGTGAGCAGTGGAAGGGAATACCCTTCCGCTACGACTACGCTGCTTTTGGTTACCAGTCCTGACCCCACACTGATTAGCCACTTCAACTGGAGGAACATTCACCAAATTCCCAACCCCTATAGTAGTCCCTGTGGCAGGTGTTGTGTTGTGATCCACCCCTTCACAAGGAATTAACAATGGAGCAGTAGGGGGCGGTCCTGTGCATTTCCATCACAAGGGATTGAAATTAATAAATTTGGTCTAGGAGAAAGAGGAGGGTGCTGACCTGTACCCATGGAGACAGGAGGGGTGGGTGGAGAATGAGGCACCCGGCCAGAACCAGCAACTTCCTTTCCCTTGCGCAGCTTGCTAGCCTTGCGAGAATCCACCGTAACCCAACCAGCTGAATTATCAAGTGCAACTTCTGGCGTGACTATTTCCTCAGCAGCCTGTTGATTAATATTGCTGTGGGGCTGGCCATGCATAGTTGGGGGAGAGGACACTAGTGGAGGCTGGGGGCCCAATCTGTTAAAGACATTCTCCCTATCAACATCATCCTGAGTCTGAGGTTGGGAGCAAGGAACCTTGGTGGTTGAGGCCGTAGCCTTGGAACAGAGAAGGCGGGAGTGACCAAGAACGTGGCAAAAATTGCAATACTTGGGGAGAGTCTCGTAGACCATTTTTTGATGAATGTAGGACCATCTGGTAGAGCTATCTCCACTGTGTGACGCAGCTCCTCCAGCAGGTCAATTTCCACCAACACTCTAGCGTAAGACATGCGAGAGAGGTTTGAGGTAAGCTGGTCACACTGAATCGGCTTGCCAATAACACTGGCGATCTTGGAGAGACAGATAAGGGACCAACAACACAGTGGAAGACTAGGAAATTTTACCCAGACTGGCACCCGTGACATCTCTTCGCAAGAGAAATCAAAAAACTTTGTCATAGGCCTGAGAACAAGGGGCTGACCATACACAAGATAGGGACCTCCCCGAAGCACATCAAGCTTATCCTCCTCAGACTTGAAACGATAAATCAGCCAGCCCGTCTCATGTATGGTGAGAGTGGCTTCAGTTTTCCAGACATTAGCAATAATACTATTGAGAGCTTTAAACCCAGTACTTTTACCAGAAATATAACCCACAACACAATAATTCCAAACTTCAAACTTAGACATGATATCATCGTGGGAAATAGCACACAATTTAGATAAGTGATTAAGTGCATAATTTTGAAGCTTGGTGCAGGAAGTAGTAACTCTATTGGAAAAGAGAATATCACGCCATTTGCTAGTACTTGGGCCAGGGATAGGGTTACCTGAACCAGGGGGGGAGCAGGCACTTGTCTTCCAGTGTTTGAAGCCGGAGGCATCTCACGCTGTTGCAAGGAGTGAATTGTCTTTGAAGTAAACCCCGGGGGGGACAAGATTGGAGCAGGGAGCATTTCAGTCCCTTAAGGGGAGTCACAATCATCATCTGAAAAGTTTAAGTCCAGCTGATCCTCGCCCAGAATCTCCTCATCAGAACCGGCTGTGCAGTCTTCCACCGGGACCACTTTCAATTGTTTGTAACCAGTAGCAACCTCCGTTTCTTGGGAGGACCCACTACATGGGTGGAAGAAGCAGTAACAGCATGGGGGCCTTGGGCCACTGAACCGTCTCCATCACAAAGCTGGACACGCATGGTAGAAGGGGGTGTACCAAGGGGGCTAGGGACACCGACAGCTTCAAAATCAGTAGCCACCTAGACCACTGAATCGTCCCCATCACTGTCACGCATGGTGGAAGGAGCTGGACCAAGGGGACAAGAAACGCCTTCAGTTTCAAAAGCAGGGGCAACATGACCGTCCCCATCAACTTCATGAGCGTTGGGGTCAACAAAGTGAGCAGGATCCTGTCTGCGGGCTACGGTGACTTTTCTCTTGTTCTTCGCCATTTGCAAGAATGGGCACGAGAAATGATGAAAAAGGGGGGCAAAAGGAAATGGGGGGGCAAAAGGAAATGGGGGGGAACGGAGAGGGGGAGAAATCAGTATCGGTGCAGTGGAGGAACGGAGAAGGGATGTGTAATTAATCTATGGAACTGAAGAAAGCTACCCATAATCGCCAGTAACAAGAGGGAATCCTCTCCACGGGAGAGGAGAGCATCTCTCTCTAAATTCTCTCTCCTTGACTTTGACTGAGAGCTCTTTCTTGAAAAAAAAAAAAAAGCCTTTTTAGCCGAACAAGTAAGTGCCATTTTTCAAAACAATAATGCTTTGAAATATAAAGACCCTGGTTGTCCTACAATTTCTTGCTTTATTGGAGTACATAAAATTGAAAGAGCCTTACTTGATCTTGGAGCTAGTGTGAATTTACTTCCATATTCAGTCTTTCAAAGTCTCAATCTAGGTGAGTTAAAACCAACTTCTGTAACTCTTTTACTTGCTGATAGATCGGTAAAAGTGCCTAGAGGAATAGTTGAGGATGTGTTAATTACAAGTTGATAAATTCATTTACCCTGTAGATTTTGTTGTCTTGGATACACAACCTGTTGAAGCATGTAATTCAATTCCTGTCATTTTAGGACGTCCATTTCTTGCCACTTTTAATGCATTGATTAATTGTAGGAATGGACTGATGAAGCTATCATTTGGAAACATGACATTGGAGATGAATATTTTCAACATTTACAAGCAACCTGGAGATGATAATGATTTACAGGAAGTGGACTTTATTGAAAAATTAGTTCATGATCAATTTCAAACCACTTCTAGTGAAACTGAGATTGATGAATCTGATGATTTGCAAATGGTCTACTTTCAGGAATCAAAGGCATGCAATTGGAGACCACAAATTGAAGAATTGCCACCACGATCAATTGAGCCCATACCTTCAAGTGTTCAACCACCAAAACCTGAATTGAAGCTGTTACCATTTAATCTCAAATACTCATTTTTGGGAGAAAATGAAACTTTTCCGGTAATAATCTCTTCCAAACTTAATGCACATCAAGAAGGTAAGTTATTACAGACTCTGAAAATGCACAAAAATGCATTAGGATGGACCATAGCTGACATAAAAGGAATTAGCCCTTTGATTTGCACACACAGGATTTATTTGGAGGAAAATGCTAAACCCTCTAGAGAAATGCAACGAAGGCTTAATCCTAATATGAAAGAAGTAGTGAAAAATGAAGTCATTAAGCTTCTAGATAATGGAATCATTTATCCTATTTCTGATAGCAAATGGGTAAGTCCTACCCAAGTTGTACCTAAAAAGTCTGGAGTCACTGTGATAATGAATGAGAAAAATGAGTTAATTCCAACTAGGATTGTTACTGGTTGGCGCATGTGCATTGACTATAGGAAACTTAATTCTATGACTAGAAAAGATCATTTCCCTTTACCTTTCATGGATCAAATCCTAGAAAGAGTTGCAGGTCATGAATTTTATTGTTTCCTAGATGGCTATTCAGGTTACAATCAAATTGAAATTGCATTGGAAGATCAAGAGAAGACTACTTTCACATGTCCATTTGGTACTTTTACATATCGAAGGATGCCTTTTGGATTATGTAATGCACCAGCCACGTTTCAAAGATGCATGCTTAGCATATTCAGTGATATGGTTGAACGTTTTCTTGAGATTTTTATGGATGATTTTTCTGTTTTTGGTGATTCATTTGATGATTGTTTGACTAACTTAGAAAAGGTTTTGAGCAGGTGTGAAGAAAATAATCTTGTACTAAATTGGGAAAAATGTCACTTTATGGTAACAAATGACATTGTACTTGGTCACATTGTTTCATCGAAAGGAATTGAGGTTGACAAATCTAAAATCGAGTTAATTGCCAACTTACCAACACCAAAATCTGTTAAAGATGTTAGATCATTCTTAGGACATGTTGGTTTTTACAGAAGGTTCATCAAAGATTTTAGTGTAATATCTAAGCCCTTTAGTAACCTTCTAACAAAGGATAATATTTTTGAATGGACTGAACATTGTGAAGAAGCCTTTGTTAAACTTAAAAACTTGCTTACTTCTGCTCCTGTCATTCAACCTCCTAATTGGTCATTACCTTTTGAAATAATGTGTGACGCTAGTGATTATGCCGTGGGTGTTGTCTTGGGACAAAGAAAAGATAAGAAACCTTATGTGATTTACTATGCAAGTAAAACTTTAAATAGTGTCAAATGAATTACACTACCATTGAAAAAGAATTACTTGCAGTAGTATTTGCTTGTGATAAATTCAGATCTTATCTTATTGGCTCACCTGTTGTTGTTTTTAGTGATCATGCAGCATTGAAATATCTTCTTTCTAAGAAAGATTCTAAGGCTAGATTGGTGCGATGGATTTTGTTACTTCAAGAATTTGATATCACAATCAAAGACAAGAAAGGCACCGAAAATGTTGTTGCAGATCATTTGTCAAGATTGACAACAGATTCGAAATCTGACATCACATCAATCGATGATTATTTTCTCGATGAATCTTTACTTTCTGTTTGTACGATGCCTTGGTTTGCTAATATTGTTAATTTTCTTGTTTCAGGACAATTGCCAGCTCATTGGAGTACCCAAGACAAAAGAAAGTTCTTGAACGAAGTGAAGAACTTTTATTGGGATGACCCTTATTTATTCAAATATTATCCTGATCAAATATTTCGAAGATGCATTCCTGACAATGAGGTAAGTAGTGTCATTAAATTTTGTCATTCTGAGGCATGTGGGGGTCATTTCTCATCAAGAAAGACAACTGCAAAAATCTTACAAAGTGGATTTTATTGGCCCACCATGTTCAAAGACTCACATGCATTCTGCAAGACTTGTGAAAATTGTCAAAAGTTGGGATCTATTTCAAAACGTCACATGATGCCTTTAAATCCTATTCTTGTCATTGAGATCTTTGACTGTTGGGGTATAGATTTTATGGGTCCATTTCCTCCATCATTTGGCTTCATGTACATATTAGTCGCAGTAGATTATGTTTCAAAATGGATAGAGACAATTCCAAGTCGAAACAATGATCACAAAACAGTGATAAAGTTTTTGAAAGACAATATTTTGAGTCGATTTGGAATCCCTCGAGCCATAATAAGTGATGGTGGAACACATTTCTACAACAAAGCCATTTGCTTCTTTAATGAAGAAATATGGAATCACACACAAAGTTGCCACCCCTTATCACCCTCAAACAAGTGGACAAGTAGAGCTTGCTAATAGGGAGATCAAACAAATCTTGGAGAAAACAGTGAACCCTAATCGGAAAGACTGGTCTTTAAGACTTAATGATGCACTTTGGGCTTATCGAACTGCATATAAAACATCATTAGGTATGTCACCTTATAGACTAGTCTATGGAAAACCTTGTCACTTGCCTGTGGAAATTGAACATAAAGCTTATTGGGCTATTAAAGCTTTCAATTCAAACATTGATGATGCTCGTCAGCTGCGAAAATTGCAAATAAATGAGCTTGAGGAAATTAGAAATGATGCATATGACAATTCAAGAATTCATAAAGCAAGAATCAAAGAGTTTCATGACAAGAAAACACTGAGAAAAACATTCAATGTTGGTAAAAAAGACTTGCTTTATAATTCTCGACTCCATTTATTTCCTGGAAAAACTAAGATCAAGATGGAGCGGTCCTTTTATTGTGAAACATGTGTATCCATATGGGGCCTGTGATATCGAGAATCCAAAGAATGACAATGTTTTCAAGGTAAATGGGCATCGGTTGAAAGTATATTTTAACAATTTTTCATTTGAAAATGACTCTACTGAATTGAGTGATCCTGTATATAAAGATTAATTCTTTTTCTTACATTGTTTTGTGTTTGTTTTGGTGTATCTTTTGTTTTGCTAGTTTCTCTCACCCCGGTCAAATGGCGGATAACGGTACTCCATGACTCTTTCTTCTTTCTTTGAATCTCCCATCCAATTCTCATTTGAAAATGGACACCACTCTTGAAAAATTAAAAAAGTATTTTCCCGCTCTGCCTCAAAATGCGATTACAAAAATTTACCATGCTAGGTGTGAAAGATTGAGGTTGTTAATGAACCATGGAATTCCTGAAGATATTCGTTGGTTGATTGAAGCAAAGGTCCGATTATCAGGTGAGTCCTCCAATTCTTTCATTTCACATATGCCTGGAACAGGTAAAAGCACTTTTGCAAAGAAACGTCGTGCAAAACGACTGAAAGTCTGTCACAGATGTGCCAGATAGACTTGTAATGCGACATGTCATTCTTTAGAAATGGTATCTGTAAACCGTGAAGATAAAATACAATTCATTAAGGATGGCCTGAGTGAGGGGTCTTTAGATAATCTTTTGTTGACCCTTGAGACGCATCCTAGTGGAGATGTGCATCGTGTAATTCATGATTTATGGCCACAATTCCATAAAGAACATGATCGACTTAGTCTTGGGAATCTGACTAAAAAAGACCCTGTTTGTCAGTTTTTAAGAAAACTGGATGGGAAGCCTATCCCCGACCCATAGAGGGCGTTTAAGTCGTTCTTGGACGTAAAACCAAGGGAAGCTGTGAGCCACAATCACAACTACCTGTACATACATGCTTTGTCAAAATAAATAAATAAAGAGAGAGAGAGTGAGACTACAGCTGGCCTACATATAGGTGGTATGATTGCATTTTCACTTTTTCATCTATAAATTCTTCTCTTCCTTACCTTCATTTCTACTCATCCCATACATTCATCAAATATAGAAGTGTGTAGAAATGGCAGGTTCCTCAAGTCATCACATAAGAAATATTTGTGTGTTCGGTGGATCCAGCCCTGGGAAAGAAAAAGAGTTTTTAGAATTAGCAAATCATCTTGGTCAAGTACTAGCTGAGAGAAAGATTCATTTAGTGTATGGGGGAGGCAGCCTTGGGTTAATGAGAGGTGTTTCAATGTCTGCATTTTTAGGAGGCAGTCAAGTTTTGGGGGTTGTCCCCAAAGCTTTGACAAATGGGGACATCATTGGAAAAACAATTGAAGAGGAACTACAGGTCCCAACAATGTGTGATCGACTGAATGCCATGTTTAGCCATGTTGATGTCTTCATTGCCTTACCAGGTGGTCTGGGCATATTGGAAGAGATCTTTCATATTTCATCTTGGGCCCAACTGCACATTCACCATAAACCTATAGGTTTGTTAAATGTTAATGGTTTTTATGATAAGTTGTTATCTTTCCTTGATCAAGCTGTGGAACAGGAATTTCTAACATCTTCAGCACGACAAATCATAATCTCTGGTGCTACTGCTGAACAATTGATTGACCAACTACAATCTTTCATCCCTGTCATTGATCCTTGCATGAGTCGCCTAGATTTGTCAGCTAAGGAAAGCCGTAAAAAGCTTAGATTAGATGTGAGCCTTCATCTGTGAAACCTTATGTCTTTTGGTTTTATTAATAACATGTTATTTTGTTTTGTTACTTCTTATATTTGTTTAAGTGTGTTTCAGGTTTGTCATTGTTCGCTGTTTCAGGTGATGTCTTCTATACTCTATCTTTCTACCTTAGGATATTGAGGACAATATCTCGTTTTGGTTGGAGGGAGAGGATAGTAGTTTAAAAAAAAAAAAAAACTAACCAACTAACTGTTTTTGTTTTTTAAAAAAATCATTTGGCAAAACTATTATTACTAGGATGGTAGAGTAAAGATGAATTATTCTTGAGATGCATCTTAGTAAAAATTTTCTAATGGTTATTTGCAATATTCATAACAAGGCCTATTAGAATACTTCTTGAAATATTCAGGTTTGCAAACTCTCGCATTGTTATCACTTAATTCTGCTCCTATACTCATTTAACAAGTATTATTAAACCTTCATTTTCACACACACACTTTAACATATGATTGTGGGTTGCACATTGGATTATTACATTATTTATGTTCTTTTGTTGAAGGTAACAACTAAGGGAAAGGGATAGTATATAATTCAACAAAAAAAAAAATTCATAATATTAATGATAATAAAAACGTAGACAAGTTTGGTTTCGTAGCCTCCCTAACCTAAGCAATTAAGCCCAAAGGGGTGTTTTAAAACCTAATACCCTAAAGTCAACTGACTTGGGAGCTATTGGCCCAAAGCTTGTTACATGGGTTAAGGAGAAAAGCTTAAGGGAATCAAACATTGCACTATCTACGTATTAGTATCTGCAACCCGAGTTGTTAAGCTTGAAGGGGTGTCTCAACATGTAATCTCCTAAGACCAACTGGTCTGGGAGTCATTAGCCTAAAACTCGTTACATGGGTTAAAGATACATTGTGTTTTAAGTTGTATGTGTATATAAATAAAAAAAGAAAAAAGAAAAAAAAAAGTAATAATAATAATAATCCCAACCCAAGGAAGTTCACCTTAAACATTTAAACATAATATTGTTTTCTTCCAACAAAAGCCCCATCATCTATGTTTTCATATATTGAGCACATAAAAAGAAGGTTTATTAATATCTTGTTTAAGAAGTATGAAGCAGTAATATAAATTTAATGAGAGTTTGTTTATCTGGATAGATTAATGGAAGTTGAATGATGAATGCCTTGCTTTGTGAAACTTGGAAAATATTTCTCTATTTTAACGCTTTAGATTACTAGGGACTAGTAATAAGCTGGTTGGGGGGGTGTGATTAGTACTTAAAAGTGCATGTTTATCAAGGTTTTATATCATCATTTTGCACTTGAAGTATCAATAACTCCTTAACTAAAGCATGTTTTATAATAACAAGTTTGATACTATAAGATACCTTAATTTATGGTAAATGCTCATCTTAAATGCAGGCCTATCACATAAATAAAAGGATTGATTGATGAGTTTAAGTATTGAAAGTGAAAGGACAAAGAGATGGCCAAACTTAGAAAAGAGATGCCGGTGCAGTCCAAACCGGAACATTTCTAGGTAATTGGATCATATCTGGAGCTCTAGATCTCGGATTTAGGTCCATTTTATATGGATGAAAAGGTAAGACAAAGGCCTACAACTTTCATGAGAAGCCCAAGATTTAAAAAGGCCATTTTGAAGTCCAAATTGAAGGAACAACGAAGAAGTCCGAAGCTGTCCCGCAGCCCAGACACTATTTAGTGTTCAACACATATCTTGAGTTCTAGAAGTCCAAACGACCTCTTTTTTTTTTGTTGGGAAGCTGAGACAATTTCCTAGAACATTCCTGAGGATTCTGGGCAAATTATGATGTTAGCAATGACGTCTTGTTCAGACAAGAAGATAAGGATTGTCACCAAGTCAAGATGTGGCCACCCACTCATCAATTAGTCAACAAATCAATAGTTTCAAATTTTGGCCTATAAAAGGAGGCACTTACCATGTATTAAGGCATCTTGGTTTCCAGATCAAGATCATGCTTTTGCTTTCTCTCTTTGTATTGCTTATGTTTTGCTTTCATTAATATCAAGTTTATGCACTTCATTTCCTTTCCTTTACTTAGTTAACTTCTTTCTCATTTATGTTCTTATCTTGTTCATTTATGTTTCTTTCTTCCATTATGTTTAGCTAAGTTAATTATGTCAAGGTGAAAAGGGTACACTAATGGTGTAAGAACAAGTATAATATAAACTTAACATGGACCTTAACGTTGGATACTAACATGTTTTATATGTGTTATCTTGTTCACTTTTAATACTTTGCTTGTTAAATGGTTAATCTAGATTTATGTTGTATAACACTTGGTACAACAAATACTTGGTACTTTCATAGCCCATACTATATGGTATAACCGACACCTGAGCTATGAAAGGGACTTGATTTGTTGTTAACATAAGTTATAATCATGAATGCCTGCCAACATTTACAAGTATTAGCTTTATTCGAATAAGATAACTAATGTAATCATGTTAACAATTTATAATCTGATTGGAACCTCCTTTATGTGTGGTTTCCAATTGAGTAATAAGAGTTTATACTATACTTGTTTGAAGTACTATTAGTGGATCCTCTAACCTTGACATTTATTTTTATCGTTGTTTAATCCTTACATTCATCTTTCAACTCAAAGTTCTCATTAATTTCTTCCTTCTCTTCTTTATTATTGTTGTTGTTGTTGTTGTCTTGTTATTTATAATTTATACAATTAACCTCTCTGTGGTTTGACCCCGGTCTTGCCGGGTTATTTATTACTTCGACACTCCTACACTTGGGAGAAGACATCAAGCTTTTGGTCGTGTCATTTCTGAAAATGATGAGGATACCCTACAAAGTCGACCACTTAATGTACGTGACCAAACTCTCATGCACGTGTAAGAAGAGAATAAAAGCAAGAAAAGAAAATAGAAGAAAAAGAAACAAAACAAAACAAAGGAAACAAAAAATAGATAAAATGAAAAGTGAAAAGAGAAAATAAATTAAATATTATAATTTATACAAGAATTTACCTCCCCGGCAACGGCGCCAAAAACTTGACACGACCAAAAGCTTGATGTCTTCTCCCAAGTGCAGGAGTGTCGAAGTAATAAATAACCCGGCAAGACCGGAGTCGAACCACAGAGAGGTTAATTGTATAAATTATAAATAATAAGACAACAACAATAAAAACAACAACAATAATAACAATAATAGTAATAGTAATAGTAGTAGTAGTAATAATAATAATAATAATAATAATAATAATAATAATAATAATAATACTTAGTACGTGGCGTTGTTATACCTGAGAATGATCTAAAAGATCGGGTCATAGGTTTCCAGCCTATATACTGAGTTTATGAAAAGATCAAAGAGATATATTATATAATATAAACAGAATGCAAATAATAATAATAATAATAATAATAAAAGAAGAAGAAGAAGAAGAAGATGAAGAAATTAATGAGAACTTTGAGATGAAAGATGAATGTAAGGATTAAACAATGATAAAAACAAATGTCAAGGTTAGAGGATCCACTAATGATACTTCAAAAAAATATAATATAAACTCTTATTACTCAATTGGAAACCACACATAAAGGAGGTTCCAATCAGATTATAAATTGTTAACATGATTACATTAGTTATCTTATTCGAATAAAGCTAATACTTGTAAATGTTGGCAGGCATTCATGATTATAACTTATGTTAACAACAAATCAAGTCCCTTTCATAGCTCAAGTGTCGGTTATACCATATAGTATGGGCTATGAAAGTACCAAGTATTTGTTGTACCAAGTGTTATACAACATAAATCTAGATTAACCATTTAACAAGCAAAGTATTAAAAGTGAACAAGATAACACATATAAAACATGTTAGTATCCAACGTTAAGGTCCATGTTAAGTTTATATTATACTTGTTCTTACACCATTAGTGTACCCTTTTCACCTTGACATAATTAACTTAGCTAAACATAATGGAAGAAAGAAACATAAATGAACAAGATAAGAACATAAATGAGAAAGAAGTTAACTAAGTAAAGGAAAGGAAATGAAGTGCATAAACTTGATATTAATGAAAGCAAAACATAAGCAATACAAAGAGAGAAAGCAAAAGCATGATCTTGATCTGGAAACCAAGATGCCTTAATACATGGTAAGTGCCTCCTTTTATAGGCCAAAGTTTGGAACTATTGATTTGTTGACTAATTAATGAGTGGGTGACCACATCTTGACTTGGTAACAATCCTTATCTTCTTGTCTGAACAAGACATCATTACTAACATCATAATTTGCCCAGAATCCTCAGGAATGTTCTAGGAAATTGTCTTAGCTTTCCAAAAAAAAAAAGATGAGGTCATTTGGACTTCTAGAACTCAAGATATGGGCTGAACACTAAATAGTGTCTGGGCTGCAAGACAGCTTCAGACTTCTTCATTGTTCCTTCAATTTGGACTTCAAAATGACCTTTTTAAATCTTGGGCTCCTATGAAAGTTGTAGGCCTTTGTCTTACCTTTTCATCCATATAAAATGGACCTAAATCCGAGATCTAGAGCTCCAGATATGATCCAATTACCGAGCAATGTTCCGGTTTGGACTGCACCGACATCTCTTTTCTAAGTTTGGCCATCTCTTTGTCCTTTCACTTTCAATACTTAAACTCGTCAATCAATCCTTTTATTTATGTGATAGGCCTACATTTAAGATGAGCATTTACCATAAATTAAGGTATCTTATAGTATCAAACTTGTTATTATAAAACATGCTTTAGTTAAGGAGTTATTGATACTTCAAGTGCAAAATGATGATATAAAACCTTGATAAATATGCACTTTTAAGTACTAATCAACACTTTCAAACTATATAGGGGTTGTGTGCCCTTTTGAATCTATGCATCAGCTCTGGAAACAATTTTGGTGATGATTTCTGAGTGTGCAGCGACCTAGTTTTCCTTGAATCTTTCTGAGTCAATAGGGGCTGTGTGCGCTAAGGAATCCATGCATGAGCTCTAGATACAATTTCAGTGATGCTTTCTGTGTGGGCAGCGACCTAGTTTTCCTTGACTTTTTTCGTGACAACAGGGGTTGTGTGTGCTGTCGCATCATTGCGTAAGCTCTAGAAAACCATTTTGGTGATGATTTCTGAGTGGGCAGCGACTCAATTTTCCTTGATTCTTTCTAAGACAATAGAGGTTTTGTGCATTGTCGAATCCTTGCATTAGCCTTGAAAACAATTTCGGTGATGATTTCTTAGGAGGCAGCGACACACTTTTCCTTGACTCTTTCTGAATCTACAGGGTTTGTGTGGTCTGACGAATCCATGTGTTAGCTTTGAAAAACATTTTGGTGATGATTTCTGAGTGGGCAGCGACCTAATTTTCCTTGATTTTTTCTGAGACAAAAGTGGTTGTGTGCGATGTCAAATCCATGTGTCAGCTCTTGAAAAAAATTCGTTAAGGATTTTTTAGTGGGCAGTGACGTAGTTTTCCTTGACTATTTTTGAGTCAACAAGGACTGCGTGCGCTTTCGAATCCATGTGTCAGCTCTGGAAACAATTTTGGTGATAATTTCTGAGTGAGCAACAGCTCAGTTTTCCTTGACTCTTTCTGAGTCAATAAGGGCTATGTGCGTTGTCGAATCAATGCATTAGCTCTGGAAACACTTTCAGTGATGATTTCTGAGTGGGCAGCGACTCATTTTTCATTGACTCTTTCTAAGACAATAGTGGCTGTGTGCGGTGTTGAATCCATGTGTCAGCTTTGGAAACAATTTCAGTGAGAATTTTTAAGGTAGCGATGCAGTTTTCCTTGACTCTTTCTAAGTCAACAGGGTTGTGTGTGCTGACGAATCCATACATGAGTTTTTGATACGATTTCGGTGATGATTTCTGTGTGAGCACCAACCCAGTTTTTCTTGACTCTTCCTAGGTCAACAGGGGCTGTGTGGGCTAACAAATTCATGCGTTAGAAGTGAAAAACTATTGCGGTGACAATTTCTGAGTGGGTAGAGACCCATTTTTCCTTACTCTTTCTGAGTCAACAGGGGTTGTGTGCGCTATTGAATCCATGCGTCAGCTCCGGAATAAATTTCGATGATGATTTCTGAGTGGGTAGGGATGCAGTTTTCATTGACTATTTCTTAGTCAACAAGGGTTGTGTGCGTGCATGCGTCATCCAATGCATGCGTCAGCTTTGAAAACAATTTCAATGATGATTTCTAAGTGGGCAGCTACCCAGTTACACCTATAATGACTTAAATTGTAGCATGAATAGCATTAGATTAAAGCTTTTTCCTTTTTCATTAAAAGATAAAGCTAAAACATGGCTACAAAATCTTAGGTCAAGATCCATTCGTGCTTGGGATGAAATGCAACAATAATTTTTAAAGAAGTTTTTTCCATCTCACAGAACAAACTCTTTCAATAGACAAATCACCACTTTCACTCAAAAACAAGGTGAAACATTTTACCAATGTTGGGATAGGTATTGAGACTTACTTAATACTTGCCCTCATCATGGTTTTTAAACATGGAGATTGGTTTCAAAATTTTATGAAGGGTTAACACCTACAGATAGGTAAATGGTTAAATTGGCATGCAATGAAGCAATAGAGTACCTAGACTTGCTAGCTGAAAATGCGCAAAATTAGGACACTACAAGCACTTATGAGGGACCAAGTAAAACCCAACCTCATACATCTAGTGGAGGTATGTATAACCTTAGGGAAGATCATGACCTCCAAGCCAAGTTTGCATCTTTAGCTAGAAAAGTCAAGACATTATGTGTCAAATCAGTGAAACAAATGAACATGCAACCAATGACTGTCCAACTTTGCCTTCTTTCAAGGAATGCCTTCATGAACAAGCCCATACTTTAAATAGTTTCCAAAGGCCCAATCATCACCCATACTTGCAAAAATACAACCCTGATTGGAGAAATCACCCAAATTTAAGTTGGAAGAGTGATAATAATAATGCACAAACTTCATAGCCACCATTTCAAGCACACCATAATTTTCAAAATTCTCATGGATATGCACCTCCTTATGCTCTACCTCCTAGAAGAAATCTTGAGGAAACATTGCATGCATTCGTTGAAAAGCAAGAGGCAATCAACACTCAACTTGCTCAAGGCATGACAGATTTTAAAGATACTCTTGCAATAATAGTAGAGTTTATACTTTACTTGTTTGAAGTACCATTAGTGGATCCTCTAACCTTGACATTTGTTTTTATCATTGTTTAATCCTCACATTAATCTTACATCTCAAAGTCCTCTTTATTATTACTATTACTACTACTACTAGTAGTACTATTATTACTATTATTGTTATTATTGTTGTTATTATTGTTGTTGTTTTTGTCGTGTTGTTGTTATTGATAATTTATATACTTAACCTCCATGTGGTTTGACCCTAGTCTTGTTGGGTTATTTATTACTTCGACACTCCTGCACTTGGGAGAAGACATCAATCTTTTGGTCATGTCAAGTTTTTAGCGTCATTGCCGGGGAGGTAAATTCTTGTATAAATTATAATATTTATTTTATTTTCTCTTTTCTCTTTTCATTTTATCTAACTTTTGTTTGTTTTGTTTTGTTTTGTTTCTTTTTCTTCCTTTCATTTTCTTCTTACACGTGTATGAGAGTTTGGTCACGTTTATTAAGTGGTAGACTTTGTAGGTTATCCTCTCATTTTTAGAAAATATGGTCGAAGAAGATAACCAATTGCTTCATAATGAGAATAATGAGAATAACCGTGTGAGAACATTTAGAGACCACATGAATCCCACAAGAATAAGTGTATTCTCATGCATAGTTTTCCCTCCTGATGCATATCATTTTAATTTTAAACCAAACATTAATCAATTTTTACCTTCTTTTTATGACTTAGACCTAGAAAATCCTTACTTTTTTTTTTTAATCAAAATGTAAGTGTATAAAAAGATAAAAAAAATATACAATGTTGGAGAGCCAGCAAGTTCAGAAACAAGGATAAACCAAAAGGGAACAGACTCCCTTAGTGAGCTATATAGCAAGCCATTGTGGAAACAAATAAATTAAGACCACGGGTATGAGAGGAACCACATATTACAAGGTTCCCATCCTAACACAAAGCAAAAGATAGGATAAAAAGACATCCTGATAAAATTTACAATAGAGAAAGATGACCACATAGCTCAGACTGATTTGAAAATCAAACCACGAGAGCAACCCGCAAGCCGACAAGGAGATGAAGCAGCTACAACAGCAACCACGCAAGCCAACGGCAGCAGCAGACGATGACTCCTCCAAGCAGAGATGGAGGCTCTTCCATGCAGCAGGAGAAGTGCAGCAACCAGCCATCCAAGCAAAAAACAAAGCAGAATCTCATCCATGCAGAGACAAACCATCATCTAAAACGGAGGCAATCGCTGGGACTTAACATGCAGGGACAGAAAGGACTTTCAACCATCCATGAAGAGACAATCAGCCATCCAGAGACGTAGAAAGTCTTCCTTGCAGAGACGGAGACAGAGACAACCCAGCCAGAACACATTAATATGCTAGAAGCCAAGAACAGGGGGTAGCAGCTCATTCATGCAGATACAAGGAGCAGATAACACTAGAGAATGAAGACAGATGTTAAAAGATCAGCCAGAAAGCACATAATCGGTGTCAACATAAGCAGTCAGCAGCTGAATCACCAAGCAAATAAGGCCACATGCAAGAGCATGCAGAGCCCTTTCATCATCACGTTTAGAGAACAAGGTATAGCCAATCAGAAGCTCTCACCCATCCAAATGAAATGAAAGACCATGTAGAGACTAAGGACCTTACAAAAGCCCATGCATACCCAAGCCATGCAGAAATGAGGAATCATGCACATCCAGCAACGTTGATGAGAAAATGATTTTTCTCATGAAAATGAAGCACCATGAAGAAGAGGATTGAAAATCATCAGCCATCCATGCAGAGATGAGAGAGGCTCAGCCAAGTATCTAACATAGAGCAAAGAACATGATAAAGGAACATCTTGGAAAACAGAACAACAGCAACCCACTATTGCAAGCCTCAAGCCGACAAGGATGAATCAGCAACAGCCACAGGACAAAAAGAGACCGAGCCAATAACCCACAAGCTGAATTCAAGAACAGACAAGCCGATGAGCACGATAGGAAGCCATGAAAGCCATGCAGAAAATCCACGCAAAATAGGAGGGGTGCCTGATGGATGTAGCATTAAATAAACAGCAAAAGCTACCAAAAGGAGTCCCCCACATGTAAGCTATGCAGGAGGACCACGAGCAACAACAATTGAAGAAAAAAGAAACCAGCCAATCAGAAAAGCACTTGACGTAAAAACACATGCAGATCCATGCAACAGCAGTTCCAGCATGTGAAATAAAAGCTAACTAGTAGTATGACCTCGCCATTGAAGACACGGAAAAATTCAAAAACCATCTCTGAAGGGGCACGACCAAGAAGAGACCATCTCTGAGGACCACGATCGAGGGGACAGTAGGAGAGCAGCCAATCACAACTACAGCTCATTAAGAGAAGAGACCACAAGCCATGCTAGCAGCAATGGACATCAGCAAGAGATAGATAAATCGAACACACACCAGCAACCCAAGGCACTGGAAAGCAAGACAGCAAGAAAACTTCATCAACCAATGGGGAGAGAGAAATGGCCAGTCTCATGGAAATGGAAAACGATGAAGAATAGGGTATGGAATTTGCATTTAAGGGAATTTGAGGAGCTCTGTAACACATATAATGACTCAAATTATAGCATGAACATCATCAGATTAAAGCTTTTTTCCTTTTTCATTAAAAGATAAGGCTAAAATATGTCTACAAAATTTGAGACCAAGATCTATTCGTGCTTGGGATGAAATGCAACAACAATTTTTAAAGAAGTTTTTTTCGTCTTACAGAACAAACTCTTTCAAAAAACAAATCATCACTTTCACTCAAAAACCAGAAGAAATATTTTACCAATGTTGGGATAGGTATCGAGACTTGCTTAATACTTGCCCTTATCATGGTTTTGAAACATGGAGATTGGTTTCACATTTTTATGAAGGGTTAATACCTAGAGATAGGCAAATGGTGGAATTGATGTGCAATGGAACTTTTGAAGATAAATACCCTAATGAAGCAATGGAGTACCTAGACTTGCTAGTTGAAAATGCTCAAAATTGGGACACTATATGTACTTATAAGGCACCAAGTAAAACTCAACCTCATATATCTAGTGGAACTATGGACAACCTTAGGGAAGATCATGACCTCCAAGCCTTGCATCTTTAGCTAGAAAAGTCAAGGCATTAGAATTGAAAAAGAGTGGTCAATTAAAATCTGTTCAAGACATTATGTGTCAAATCTGTGAAACCAATGAACATGCAACCAATGATTGTCCAACCTTGCCTTTTTTTAAGGAATGCCTCCATGAATAAGCCATGCTTTAAATAGTTTTCAAAGGCCCAATCATAACCCATACTCACAAACGTATAACCCTGGTTGAAGAAATCACCCAAATTTCAGTTAAAAGAGTGATAACAACAATGCACAAACTTCATAGCCACCATTTCAAGCACATCATAATTTCTAAAATTCTCATGGATATGCACCTCCTTATGCCCCCCTCCTAAAAGAAATCTTGAGGAAACATTGCATGGATTCATTGAAAAGCAAGAGACAATCAACACTCAACTTGCTTAAAGCATGATAGATTTTAAAGTTACTCTTGCAAAATTTACATCTGCTCTCAGTTTTCAAGAGAAAGGTAAGTTTCCATCTCAACCACAGCAAAATCTCAAGGGGCAATATACAATGCAAATGCAAGTAGTTCCGGAAGCCAACATATGGATCAAATCAAATTAGTCATCACTCTACGCAGTGGTAAGGTTATTGAAAAACCCACTCTTGAACCTTGTGAGAAAGATGATGAGTCAATCTCTGAGGGTAAGGAAGAGGTTGAACCTAAACATTGCAAAGAAAAGGCTGATTCCCCGCCAACACTTTCATTTCCTCATGTCATGACCAAACAAAAGAAAGTCAATCACAACTCTAAAATCTTTGAAACTTTCAAACAGATAAGGATCAATATACTTTTGTTGAATGCTATTAAATAGGTTCCTTCCTATGCTAAATTTTTGAAAGATCTATGCACTGTGAAGAGAAGACTGAATGTGAAAAAGAAAGCCTTTTTAGTCGAACAAGTAAGTGTCATTTTTCAGAATAATAATGCTTTGAAATATAAAGACCCTGGTTGCCCTACAATTTCTTTCTTTATTGGAGAACATAAAATTAAAAGAGCCTTACTTGATCTTGGAGCTAGTGTGAATTTACTTCCATTTTTAGTTTTTCAAAATCTTAACCTAGGTGAGTTAAAACCAACTTCTGTAACTCTTTTACCTGACGATAGATCTGTAAAAGTGCCTAGAAGAATAGTTGAGGATGTGTTAGTACAAGTTGATAAATTCATTTACCGTGTAGATTTTGTTGTCTTGGGTACACAACTTGTTGAAGCATGTAATTCAATTCTTGTCATTTTAGGACGTCCATTCCTTGCAACTTCTAATGCATTGATTAATTGTAGCAATGGACTGATAAAGCTATCATTTGGAAACATGACATTGGAGATGAATATTTTTAACATTTACAAGCAACCTAAAGATGATAATGATTTACAAGAAGTAGATTTTATTGAAGAATTAGTTTATGATCAATTTGAATCTACCTTGAGTAAAACTAAGTTTGATGAATCTGAAAAATTACAAATGATTTATTCTCAGGAAGAAATCGAGGACAAGAAAGGCACTGAAAATGTTGATGCAAAACATTTGTCAAGATTGACAATAGATTTGACATCTGACATCACATCAATCGATGACTACTTTCCTGGTGAATCTTTACTTTCCGTCTCTACAATGCCTTGGTTTGCTAATATTGTTAATTTTTTTGTTTCAGGACAATTGTCGGCTCATTGAAGTACCCAAGACAAAAGAAAGTTCTTGAATGAAGTGAACTTTTATTGGGATGACCCTTATTTATTCAAATATTATCCTGATTAAATATTTAGAAGATGCATTCCTGACAATGAGGTAAGTAGTGTGATTAAATTTTGTCATTCTGAGACATGTGGGGGTCATTTCTCCTAAAAAAAGATAACTGCAAAAATCTTACAAAATAGATTTTACTGGCCCACCATGTTCAAGGACTCACATGCATTCTGCAAGACTTGTGAAAATTGTCAAAAGTTGGGATCTATTTCAAAACATCACATGATGCCTTTAAATCATATTCTTATCATTGAGATCTTTGATTGTTAGGGTATAGACTTCATGGGTCCATTTCCTCCATCATTTGGTTTCTTGTACATATTAGTCGCAGTAGATTATGTTTCAAAATTGATAGAGACAATTTCAAGTCGAAACAATGATCACAAAATAGTGATAAAGTTTTTGAAACAGATATTGGAGAAAACAGTGAACCTTAATAGGAAAGATTGGTCTTTAAGACTTAATGATGCACTTTGGGCTTATCAAACTGCTTATAAAACATCATTAGTTATGTCGCCTTATAAACTAATCTATGGAAAACCTTGTCACTTGCCTATGGAACTTGAACATAAAGCTTATTGAGCTATTAAAGCTTCCAATTCAAACCTTGATGATGCTAGTCAACTGCGAAAATTGCAAATAAATAAGCTTGAGAAAATAAGAAATGATGCATATGAAAATTCAAGAATTCATAAAGCAAGAATCAAACAGTTTCATGACAAGAAAATATGAAGAAAAACATTCAATGTTGGTTAAAAAGTCTTGCTTTATAATTCTTGACTCCATTTATTTCCTGGAAAACTAAGATCAAGATGGAGTGGTGCTTTTATTGTGAAACATATGTATCTATATAGGGCCTGTGAAATCGAGAATCCAAAGAATGACAATATTTTCAAGGTAAATGGGCATCGTTTGAAAGTTTATTTTGATAATTTTTCAGTTAAAAATGACTCTATTGAATTGAGTGATCCTGTATATAAAGATTGATTCTTTTTCTCACATTGTTTTGTGTTTCGTTTTGGTGTAACTTTTGTTTTGCTAATCTCTCTCACCCCGGTCAAATGGCGGATCACGGTACTCCGTGACTTAAGTCGTTTCTTTCTGTTTCCCATAATAACTAATATCTGTATATATTTGTGCAATTCTTTGCTCTTTCTCCCTTCTTTGAATCTCTTCAATTTTCATTTGATAATGGACATCACTCTTGAAAAATTAAAAACATATTTTCCCTCTTTGCCTCGAAATGCAATTGCAAAAATTTACCATGTTAGGTGTGCAAGATTGAGGTTGTTAATGAATCATGGAATTCCTGAAGATATTCGCTAGCTAATTGAAGCAAAGGTCTGATTATTATGTGAGTCCTCTAATTCTTTCATTTCACACATGCCTAGAATAGGTAAAAGCACTTTTGCAAATAAATATCGTGCAAAACGACTGAAAGTTTGTCACAGATGTGCTAGATGGACTTGTAATGTGACATGTCATTCTTTAGGAATGATATCTGTAAACCGTGAAGATAAAATACAATTAATGAAGGATAGCTTGAGTAAGGGGTCTTTAGATAATCTTTTGTTGACTCTTGAGATGCATCCTAGTGGACATGTGCATCGTGCAATTGATGTAACCATATTATTTGATAGTTTCACCCACATCTACCTAATGTTTTGTCCATGTTTTATATGTAAAATGCCTTGATATTCTTTGTTTTAATGTTTTGAAGGCACTTTCGGATGAAAGATGCAAAAAGGAGTAAATTGGAGGTAATTTACAGATTTGACATTCAGTCGATGTTTTATGCAGAGCGTGAGTTCCAGAGATCGAAATGAAGTGAGTCTAGTGGCATTAAAAACTAAACATCCATACCTTTCTGGAAATGTAATGCAAGAAAAATAAAAAGAGAAAGATCATGGCAATCACATCCTTCAAAGTCAAATCTCGCAGTCTGCCAATGTTGACCTTTGCCCATTTAAAATTCAATATCTGGAGCTTCAGAAGTCCAATTGATGCAAACTTATTTTTTTTGAATTCCTTACTCAAAGCTCTATAAACGCTCAAACGTTCAGCGAAAAAGGATGTCATATGAGGGAGATATGAATTTTTAAAGATGGCAACTGAATTCTGCCAGCAAACAGGTTTCGTGAAGAAACAAGTCCAAATTACATTTCGAAGCATCTAAATCGACATCCAAGTTCTTATATCAGCAATTTAGCTCCTTTAAGTCAGAGCTTGAAGATTTCATGCAAGGCTATTTCTCCTTCTTAGGGAAAATAGTTATTGAAGTACTTAAATGTAAACTGTCAACTTAAGGGAGGACTATTTTGTAAAATAGAGACTAGGGTTTCTTAGCATATAAAAAGAAAGAGAGAAGGAGGTAGCAGCCAGCAGAAAAGAGGGAGAGTAGAAGGAGGCAGCAGCTAGCAGAGAATAAACACAAATTCTCTCCTCTACAAACCCAAAAATCATGCTCTCTTCATTCTTTAGGAGTAGTTGTTCAATAGTTATGCAAGGCTAAGCTCTTTTCTTGGTTGTAAGGACACAACGAACCTTCGAATTTCAAGAATCATGAGATTTATTCTTCCTTTTATTTTTAGTTTATGTTATGAATGATTATGATTGTTTTCCTATGCATATTTCCTATGATTGTTGTTGATGATTGCTAGAGCGAACTCTAAGTTATTGTTGTGAACAATCTATTGCTAAATTTAATATCAAAACCGGAGTTGTGATATACAAACTTGTGAAGCAACTAAGCTTGATAATTGTGGCGGAACTACATTATTGAACTTAGGGAGAACATTTAAACAAAGTGACACAAGCTGCGGACAGCTTGTATGTTTATCTTGATGAAATTATCTAGTTCTTAAAGCTGTCATCAAATTGAATCATTAGTGCGGACACTTTGATTGTTTGTTGGTTAGGATTATGACACGA
Source organism: Populus alba (assembly GCF_005239225.2). Lineage (NCBI taxonomy): Eukaryota > Viridiplantae > Streptophyta > Magnoliopsida > Malpighiales > Salicaceae > Populus > Populus alba. Next base: position 7,431,653 of record NC_133295.1, read on the forward strand.
CCAAAAGCTTGATGTCTTCTCCCAAGTGCAGGAGTGTCGAAGTAATAAATAACCCGGCAAGACCGGGGTCGAACCATAGAGAGCTTAATTGTATAAATTATAAATAACAAGACAACAACAACAACAACAATAATAATAATAGTAATAATAATAATAATACTCAGTACGTGGCGTTGTTACACTTGAGAATGATCTAAAAGATCGGATCACAGGTTTCCAGCCTATATACTGAGTTTATGAACAAATAATAATAATAATAATAGTAATAGTAATAACAATAATAAAGAAGAGAAGGAAGAAATTAATGAGAACTTGAGTTGGAAGATTAATATAAGGATTAAACAATGATAAAAACAAATGTCAAGGTTAGAGGATCCACTAATGGTACTTCAAACAAGTATAGTATAAACTCTTATTACTCAATTGGAAACCACACATAAAGGAGGTTCCAATCAGATTATAAATTGTTAACATGATTACATTAGTTATCTTATTCGAATAAAACTAATACTTGTAAATGTTGGCAGGCATTCATGATTATAACTTATGTTAACAACAAATCAAGTTCCTTTTATAGCTCAGGTGTCGGTTATACCATACAGTATGGGCTATGAAAGTGCCAAGTATTTGTTGTACAAAGTGTTATACAACATAAATCTAGATTAGCCATTTAACAAGCAAAGTATTAAAAGTGAACAAGATAACAAATATAAAACATGTTAGTATCCAACGTTAAGGTCCATGTTAAGTTTATATTATACTTGTTCTTACACCATTAGTGTACCCTTTTCACCTTGACATAATTAACTTAGCTAAACATAATGGAAGAAAGAAACATAAATGAACAAGATAAGAACATAAATGAGAAAGAAGTTAACTAAGTAAAGGAAAGGAAATGAAGTGCATAATGGAAGAAAGAAACATAAATGAACAAGAGAGAAAGAAAGAGCATGATCTTGATATGGAAACCAAGATGCCTCAATACATGGTAAGTGCCTCCTTTTATAGGCCAAAATTTGGAACTATTGATTTGTTAATTAATTGATGAGTGGGTGGCCACATCTTGACTTGGTGACAATCCTTATCTTCTTGTCTGAACAAGACGTCATTGCTAACATCATAATTTGCCCAGAATCCTTAGGAATGTTATAGGAAATTGTCTCAGCTTTTCAACAAAAAAAAGATGAGGTCATTTGGACTTCTAGAACTCAAGATATGGGTTGAACACTAAATAGTGTCTGGGCTGCAGGACAACTTCGGACTTCTTCGTTGTTCTTTCAGTTTGGACTTTAAAACAGACTTCCTCCGCATGAAAGTTGTAGGCCTTTGTCTTACCTTTCCATCCATATAAAATGGACCTAAATCCGAGATCTAGAGCTCCAGATATGCTCCAATTACCGAGCAATGTTCCGGTTTGGACTGCACCGACATCTCTTTTCTAAGTTTGGCCATCTCTTTGTCCTTTCACTTTCAATACTTAAACTCATCAATCAATCCTTTTATTTATGTGATAGGCGTGCATTTAAGATGAGCATTTACCATAAATTAAGGTATCTTATAGTATCAAACTTGTTATTATAAAACATGCTTTAGTTAAGGAGTTATTGATACTTCAAGTCCAAAATGATGATATAAAACCTTGATAAACATGCACTTTTAAGTACTAATCACACCCCCCAACCAGCTTATTACTACTCCCTAGTAATCTAAAACGTTAAAATAGAGAAACAATTTGCAAGTATCACAAAGCAAGGCATTCATCATTCAACTTCTATTAATCTATCCAGATAAACAAACTCTCATTAAATTTATATTACTGCTTCATACTTCTTAAACAAGATATTAATAAACCTTCTTTTTATGTGCTCAATAAATGAAAACATAGATGATGGGGCTTTTGTTGGAAGAAAACAATATTATGTTCAAATGTTTAAGGTGAACTTCCTTGGGTTGGGATTATTATTATTATTACTTTTTTTTTTCTCTTTTTTTATATATATATATACACATACAACTTAAAACACAATGTATCTTTAACCCATGTAACGAGTTTTAGGCTAATGACTCCCAGACCAGGTGGTCTTAGGGCATTAGGTGTTGAGGCACCCCTACGAGCTTAACAACTCGGGTTGCAAATACTGATACGTAGATAGTGCAATGTTTGATTCCCTTAAGCTTTTCTCCTTAACCCATGTAACAAGCTTTGGGCCAATAGCTCCCAAGTCAGTTGACTTTAGGGTATTAGGTGTTAAAACACCCCTTCGGGCTTAATTGCTTAGGTTAGGGAGGCTACGAAACCAAACTTATCTACGTTTTTATTATCATTAATACTATCATCATTTTATTTTTTTTTGCAAATTATATATTATCCCTTACCCTTAGTTGTTACCTTCAACAAAAGAACATAAATAATGTAATAATCCAATGTGCAACCCAAAATCATATGTTAAAGTGTGTGTGTGAAAATGAAGGTGTAATAATACTTGTTAAATGAGTATAGGAGCAGAATTAAGTGATAACAATGTGAGAGTTTGTAAACCTGAATATTTCAAGAAGTATTCTAATAGGCCTTGTTATGAATATTGCAAATAACCATTAGAAAATTTTTACTAAGATGCGTCTCAAGAATAAACAAAAACAGTTAGCTGGTTAGGTTTTTTTTTTAAAAAAAAAACTACTACCCTCGCCCCTCAACCAAAACGAGACATTGTCCTCAATGTCCTAAGGTAGAAAGATAGAGTATAGAAGACATCACCTGAAACAACGAACAATGATAAACCTGAAACACACTTAAACAAATATAAGAAGTAACAAAACAAAAGACACAAGGTTTCACAGATGAAGGCTCAAATCTAATCTAAGCTTTTTACGGCTTTCCTTAGTTGACCAATCTAGGCGACTCATGCAAGGATCAATGACAGGGATGAAAGATTGTAGTTGGTCAATCAATTGTTCAGCAGTAGCAGCAGAGATTATGATTTGTCGTGCTGAAGATGTTAGAAATTCCTGTTCCACAGCTTGATCAAGGAAAGACAGCAACTTATCATAAAAACCATTAACATTTAACAAACCTATAGGTTTATGGTGAATGTGCAGTTGGGCCCAAGATGAAATATGAAAGATCTCTTCCAATGTGCCCAGACCAGGTAAGGCAATGAAGGCATCAGCATGGCTAAACATGGCATTCAGTCGATCAGAAATTGTTGGGACCTGTAGTTCCTCTCCAATTGTTTTTCCAATGATGTCCCCATTTGCTAAAGCTTTGGGGACAAGCCCCAAAACTTGACTGCCTCCTAAAAATGCAGCCATTGACACACCTCCTATTAACCCAAGGCTGCCTCCCTCATACACTAAATGAATCTTTCTCTCAGCTAGTACCTGACCAAGATGATTTGCTGATTCTAAAAACTCTTTTTCTTTCCCAAGACTGGATCCACCGAAAACACAAATATTTCTTATGTGATGACTTGAGGAACCTGCCATTTCTACACACTTCTATATTTGATGAATGTATGGGATGAGTAGAAATGAACGGAAGGAAGAGAAGAATTTATAGATGAAAAAGTGAAAATGCAATCATACCACCTATATATAGGCCAGCTATGTCTCACACTCTCTCTCTTTATTTATTTATTTTGACAAAGCATGTATGTACAGGTAGTTGTGATTGTGGCTTACATCTTCCCTTGGTTTTACGTCCAAGAACGGCTTAAACGCCCTCTATGGGTCGGATATAGGCTTCCCATCCAGTTTTCTTAAAAACTGGCAAACAGGGTCTTTTTTAGTCAGATTCCCAAGACTAAGTCGATCATGTTCTTTATGGAATTGTGACCATAAATCATGAATTACATGATGCACATCTCCACTAGGATGCGTCTCAAGGGTCAACAAAAGATTATCTAAAGACCCCTTACTCAGGCCATCCTTAATGAATTGTATTTTATCTTCACGGTTTAAAGATACCATTCCTAAAGAACGACATGTCCCATTACAAGTCCATCTGGCACATCTGTGATAGACTTTCAGTCGTTTTGCACGACGTTTCTTTGCAAAAGTGCTTTTACATGTTCCAGGCATGTGTGAAATGAAAGAATTGGAGGACTCACTTGATAATCGGACCTTTGCTTCAATCAGCCAACGAATATCTTCAGGAATTCCATGGTTCATTAACAACCTCAATCTTTCACACCTAGCACGGTAAATTTTTGTAATCGCATTCTGAGGCAGAGCGGGAAAATACTTTTTCAATTTTTCAAGAGTGGTGTCCATTTTCAAATGAGAATTGGATGGGAGATTCAAAGAAAGAAGAAAGAGCAGAGAATTGCACAATTATATACACAAATATCAGTTATCATGGGAAACTGAAAGAACCGACTTAAAAGTCACGGAGTACCGTTATCCGCCATTTGACCGGGGTGAGAGAAACTAGCAAAACAAAAGATACACCAAAACAAACACATAACAATGTGAGAAAAAGAATCAATCTTTATATACAGGATCACTTAATTCAGTAGAGTCATTTTCAACTGAAAAATTGTCAAAATAAACTTTCAACTGATGCCCATTTAACTTGAAAACATTGCCATTCTTTGGATTCTCGATATCACATGCCCCATATGGATACACATGTTTCACAATAAAAGGACCTCTCCATCTTGATCTTAGTTTTCCAGGAAATAAATGGAGTCGAGAATTATAAAGCAAGACTTTTTGACCAACATTGAATGTTTTTCTCAGTATTTTCTTGTCATGAAACTCTTTGATTCTTGCTTTATGAATTCTTGAATTGTCATATGCATCATTTCTAATTTCCTCAAGCTCATTTATTTGCAATTTTCGCAGCTGACTAGCATCATCAATGTTTGAATTGAAAGCTTTAATAGCCCAATAAGCTTTATGTTCAATTTCCACAGGCAAGTGACAAGGTTTTCCATATACTAGTCTATAAGGTGACATACCTAATGATGTTTTATATGCAGTTCGATAAGCCCAAAATGCATCATTAAGTCTTAAAGACCAGTCTTTCCGATTAGGGTTCACCGTTTTCTCTAAGATCTGTTTGATCTCCCTATTAGCAAGCTCTACTTGTCCACTTATCTGAGGGTGATAAGGGGTGGCAACTTTGTGTGTGATTCCATATTTCTTCATTAAAGAAGCAAATTGCTTGTTGCAGAAATGTGTTCCACCATCACTTATTATGGCTCGAGGGATTCCAAATCGACTCAAAATATTATCTTTCAAAAACTTTATCACTATTTTGTGATCATTGTTTCAACTTGGAATTGCCTCGATCCATTTTGAAACATAATCTACTGCGACTAATATGTACACGAAACCAAATAATGGAGGAAATGGACCCATGAAATCTATACCCCAACAGTCAAAGATCTCAATGACAAGAATAGGATTTAAAGGCATCATGTGATGTTTTGAAATAGATCCCAACTTTTGACAATTTTCACAAGTCTTGCAGAATGCATGTGAGTCTTTGAACATGGTGGGCCAATAAAATCCACTTTGTAAGATTTTTGCAGTTGTCTTTCTTGATGAGAAATGACCCCCACATGCCTCAGAATGACAAAATTTAATGACACTACTTACCTCATTGTCAGGAATGCATCTTCGAAATATTTGATCAGGACAATATGTGAATAAATAAGGGTCATCCCAATAAAAGTTCTTCACTTCGTTCAAGAACTTTCTTTTGTCTTGGGTACTCCAATGAGCTGGCAATTGTCCTAAAACAAGAAAATTAACAATATTAGCAAACCAAGGCATCGTAGAAATGGAAAATAAAGATTCATCGGGAAAGTAGTCATCGATTGGTGTGATGTCAGATTTCAAATCTGTTGTCAATCTTGACAAATGATCTGCAACAACATTTTCGGTGCCTTTCTTGTCTTTGATTGTGATATCAAATTCTTGAAGTAACAAAATCCACCGCACCAATCTAGCCTTAGAATCTTTCTTAGAAAGAAGATATTTCAATGCTGCATGATCACTAAAAACAACAGGTGAGCCAACAAGATAAGATCTGAATTTATCACAAGCAAATACTACTGCAAGTAATTCTTTTTCAGTGGTGGTGTAATTCATTTGAGCACTATTTAAAGTTTTACTTGCATAGTAAATCACATAAGGTTTCTTATCTTTTCTTTGTCCCAAGACAGCACCCACGACATAATCACTAGCGTCACACATTATTTCAAAAGGTAATGACCAATCAGGAGGTTGAATGACAGGAGCAGAAGTAAGCAAGTTTTGAAGTTTAACAAAGGCTTCTTCACAATGTTCAGTCCATTCAAAAATATTATCCTTTGTTAGAAGGTTACTCAAGGGCTTAGATATTACACTAAAATCTTTGATGAACCTTCTGTAAAAACCAGCATGTCCTAAGAATGATCTAACATCTTTAACAGATTTTGGTGTTGGTAAGTTGGCAATTAACTCGATTTTAGATTTGTCAACCTCAATTCCTTTTGATGAAACAATGTGACCAAGTATAATGCCGTTTGTTACCATAAAGTGACATTTTTCCCAATTTAGTACAAGATTCTTTTCTTCACACCTGCTCAAAACCTTTTCTAAGTTAGTCAAACAATCATCAAATGAATCATCAATCACCAAAGGGCTAATTCCTTTTATGTCAGCTATGGTCCATCCTAATGCATTTTTGTGCATTTTCAGAGTCTGTAATAACTTACCTTCTTGATGTGCATTAAGTTTGGAAGAGATTATTACCGGAAAAGTTTCATTTTCTCCCAAAAATGAGTATTTGAGATTAAATGGTAACGACTTCAATTCAGGTTTTGGTGGTTGAACACTTGAAGGTATGGGCTTAATTGATCGTGGTGGCAATTCTTCAATTTATGGTCTCCAATTGCATGCCTTTGATTCCTGAAAGTAGACCATTTGCAAATCATCAGATTCATCAATCTCAGTTTCATTAGAAGTGGTTTGAAATTGATCATGAACTAATTTTTCAATAAAGTCCACTTCCTGTAAATCATTATCATCTCTAGGTTGCTTGTAAATGTTGAAAATATTCATCTCCAATGTCATGTTTCCAAATGATAGCTTCATCAGTCCATTCCTACAATTAATCAATGCATTAGAAGTGGCAAGAAATGGACGTCCTAAAATGACAGGAATTGAATTACATGCTTCAACAGGTTGTGTATCCAAGACAACAAAATCTACAAGGTAAATGAATTTATCAACTTGTACTAACACATCCTTAACTATTCCTCTAGGCACTTTTACCGATCTATCAGCAAGTAAAAGAGTTACAGAGGTTGGTTTTAACTCACCTAGATTGAGACTTTGAAAGACTGAATATGGAAGTAAATTCACACTAGCTCCAAGATCAAGTAAGGCTCTTTCAATTTTATGTTCTCCAATAAAGCAAGAAATTGTAGGACAACCAGGGTCTTTATATTTCAAAGCATTATTGTTTTGAAGAATGGCACTTACTTGTTCGGCTAAAAAGGCTTTCTTTTTCACATTCAGTTTTCTCTTCACGGTGCACAGATCTTTCAAAAATTTAGCATAGGAAGGAACCTGTTTAATAGCATCCAACAAAGGTATATTGATCCTTACCTGTTTGAAAATTTCAAAGATTTCAGAGTTGTGATTGACTTTTCTTTGTTTGGTCATGGTATGAGGAAATGGGAGTGTTGGCGGGTAATCAGCCTTTTCTTTGCAATGTTCAGGTTCAACCTCTTCATTACACTCAAAGATAGACTCTTCATCTTTCTCACAAGGTTCAAGAATGGGTTTTTCAATAACCTTACCACTACGAAGAGTGATGACTGGTTTGACTTGATCCATATGTTGGCTTCCAAAACTACTCGCATTTGCATTGTATTGCCCTTTTGGATTTTGCTGTGGTTGAGATGGAAACTTGCCTTTCTCTTGGAAACTGAGAGCAAATATTAATTTTGCAAGAGCATCTTTAAAATCTGTCATGCTTTGAGCAAGTTGAGTGTTGATTGTCTCCTGCTTTTCAATGAATGCATGCAATGTTTCCTCAAGATTTCTTCTAGGAGGTGGAGTGATGCAACCATATTATTCGATAGTTTCACCCACATTTAACTAGTGTTTTGCCTATGTTTTATATATAAAATGCCTTGATATTCTTTGTTTTATGTTTTGAAGGCACTTTTGGATGAAAGATGCAAAAAGGAGTAAATTGAAGGTAATTGGCAGATTTGACGTTCAGTCCATGTTTTGTGCAGAACGTGAGCTCTAAAGGTTGAAATGAAGTGATTCCAGTGGCATTAAAAAGCTAACATCCATACCTTTCTGGAAATATAAGGCAAGACAATAAAATAAGGAAGAGCATGGAAATCACAGCTTTCAAAGTCAAATCTCGCAATCTGCCAGTGTTGACCTTCGGTCAGTCCGACTTGAATATCTAGAGCTACAAAAGTCCAATTGATGCAAACTCAATTGTTTTGGATTCCTGACTCAAAGGTCTATAAACTCTCCATATTTCAGCCAAAAACGATGTCATATGAGGGAGATATGATTTTTCAAAGATGACAACTGAATTCTGCCAGCAAACAGGTTTCGTGAAGAAACGAGTGTAGATTACGTTCCGAAGCATCTAAACCGACATCCAAGTTTTTATTTCAGCAATGTAGCTCCTATAAGTCAAAGCTTGAAGATTTCATGCAAAGTTATTTCTCCTTTTTTAGGAAAATAGTTATTGAACTACTTAAATGTAAATTGTCTACTTAAGGGAGGACTATTTTGTAAAATAGAGATTAGGGTTTCCTAGCGTATAAAAAGAATGAGAGAAGAGAAGGGGGGCAGCCACCTAAGAGGAGAAAAACACCCCCCTACTCTAAGAAACCCTAAATCATGCATTCTTCCATCTTTTTGATTAGTTGTTCAATAAACATGCAAGGCTAAACTCATTTTCTTGGTTGCAAGGACAAGGAAAGCTTCAGATTTCAAGAACTGTGAGATCTATTCTACCTTTTCTTTTCAGTTTATATGATGAATATGTTTGTTCTCCTATGCTTATTTTTCCTATGATTGTTTATTTTAATTGCTAGAGCGGACTCTAAGTTATTATTATAGACAATTTATTCCTAAGTTTGATATCAAAACCGGAGTTGTGGTATATGAACTTGTGAAGCAACTGAGTTTAATAATTGTAGCGGATCTACGTTATTAATCTTAGGGAGAACATTCGATCAAAGCAACATAAGCAGACAACTTAGTTGTTAAGATAATGAATTTATCTAGATCTTAAGGCTGCCATTGGATTAAATCATTAGTGCGGACACTGTGATTATTTGTTGGTTAGGGTTAGTTATACGACGGATCCGTTAATTAACCAACGTTAAGAAAAGATAAAAATTCAAAATATAAACTGGAATTTTGTTTCAAGGATCAGTTCTGATTTCTATAGGTGGATGTGTGATTGCGACCAAGGTTTGTTCTCTTGATAATTTTCTGATCTTATTAAATTTTGTTTGATAGTTTTTTGTTTTATTTTTTCTTTAGCCTATATAACATCCAACCCCCCTAAATTGCATAACGTATAGCATAAAAATCTGAACTAAATCTTCCTCGTGGGATCGACCCCTTGCTTGCTCTATATTATCTTGTGTGTTGTGTTTGAAGCTAGGATATTTAATTTGTGCGACCACGACATCGCAACAAATTTTGGCGCCGTTGCCGGGGAATGTAATTTTAGTTGATTCTTGTGTTTTTACTGTTAGTTTTAGTTGCTGTGATTGTTATTTATATTTCTGGAAAAAAAAAAAGAGAAACAGAATTTTTGCTTGCGGCGGTACTGTTCACTTGCGGCAACGGTAATGTTCAAAACAGATTTTTTGGTGGAATTAGGTTTCGGCCTTTTGTTTCTTGAAGGAAAACGACGTTCTAAACAAAACTTGTGGTACACCACTAGCCCCACTCTATCAAGGCCAAATTCCGCTGTTTTCTAGGGTTTTTAGGCAGTTTTAGTTTTCTAACGTAAGATTTTCGTACAATTTGCATTGTTTTCGATCTCTTGCGTGGTTGGTTTCTTTTGAGTTTTCTTGATGCTTTATGTCAATAACCCGTTCTACTAATCAAAGTCAAGTGCAGTTAGATCTCGAAATAGAAAAAACTTTACGCAGGTTACGAAAGGAAACTCGCCTCAACACCATGGCTAATGCACGACAACAAACACTCAAGGAGCTTGCTGCTCCTAACGTGGAAAATCAGCCATTGTGCATAAACATCGACAATAGTGTAAACTTTGAGCTCAAATCTGGTTTTATACATTTGCTACCAACATTTAATGGTCTTGCAGGAGAAGATCCTCATACGCATCTTAAGGAGTTCCATATGGTTTGTGTTGGCATGAAACCGAATGGAGTTGACGAAGAACAGGTTAAGTTGAAAGCTTTCCCTTTCTCTTTAAAAGGGGCAGCAAAAGCATGGCTTTTCTCCATTCTCCCAGGTTCAATTGGAACTTGGAATGGCATGAAAAAGATCTTCCTTGAGAAGTATTTCCCAGCATCTCGAGTTGCCAACATAAGAAAAGAAATATGTGGGATTCGACAATCTCATGGAGAGACACTTTCCGAGTATTGGGAAAGATTTGAGCAACTATGTATTCAGTGCCCTCATCATCAAATACCCGATCAGCTGCTCATTCAATATTTCTATGAAGGATTGATACCTACTGACCGTAGTATCATTGATGCTGCAAGTGGAGGGGCATTGGTAGATAAGACACCCGAGGCTGCACGCCAATTAATCTCAAACATGGCAGCCAACTCAAAACAGTTTGGCACTCGTGGAGACTTCGCAAACAAACGAGTAAATGAGGTAAGTATTTCTAACCTTGAGAATAAAGTTAATGATCTTACTTCTCTTGTGCGTTCTTTGGCTTGTGGCAATGTACAACAGGTGAAAGCTTGTAGCATATGCTCCTTACAAGGACATACTTCAGATATGTGCCCAACAATGCAAGAAGATTACATTGAACAAGCTAATGCAGTTGATGGAGCATTTAATGGACAACCTCAGCGTAAGTATGATCCTTTTTCCCACACGTACAATTCTGGATGGAGAGATCATCCTAACCTACGGTATGGGAACCAACCTCAACAAGGCAATCAAGGCCGACAATTCCATCCCAATGGATTTTAATCCCAACAGAATTATCAAGCAAGACAGCCTCCTCCATTCACAAACTCCAATGTTATGGGGTCTTCATCCAATGATGATCTTCGTGAGATGATGAAAACTTTGGCTTCTAACACTGTGACTTTGCAACAAAATGTCATGTCTTTTCAACAGGAAACAAGGTCAAGTATTCACAACTTGGAGAAGCAAATGGGGCAAGTAGCTTCAAGTGTGGGGAAATTGGAAGCACAAATGAATGGAAAATTGCCCTCCCAAGCATTGAATCCAAAAGAGAATGTTAGTGCGATCATGCTGCGAAGTGGGAAAGAACTTGAAGAGAAAAGGTTAAAACAAATTGAGATGGAGGAAGAAGAAGAGATAGAAACTGAATTGAGTACAAAGAAGGAACACCCTCCTTCTCCACAAACTGAAACAAAGACTAACACTCCAAAGGTAATTCCTCACTTAATAAATTCCAGTTTTAAAACAATTCCACCCTTTCCTATGAGTTCTTCTAGGTCAAAGAAAGAGGACAAAGAAAAAGATATTTTAGAGGTCTTCAAGAAAGTAGAACTCAACATTCCTTTACTTGATGCTATCAAACAAATTCCTAAGTATGCCAAATTTTTGAAAGAGTTGTGTACTACCAAGAGAGCTTTCAAACTGAAAGGTCATGAAATAGTAAGTATGGGTGAAGTTGTATCTGCTATTGTTCAAAAGAATATGCCTTTGAAGCAAAAGGACCCAGGTGCGTTTACTATCCCATGTGTTATTGGTAATGCTAGTTTTAAAAGGGCCTTGTGTGATTTAGGTGCATCCATTAGTGTTATGCCCAAACATGTTTATGATTCTCTTAGTCTTGAGCCTTTGAATAAAACTAGCATTGTAATACAACTTGCGGATCGGAGTTTTGTTTACCCACTTGGTGTGATAGAAGATGTCCTAGTCAAGATTGATAGTTTGATCATTCCATGTGATTTTTATATTCTTGATATGGAACATGACTCTTATGATTCATCAAACAGCACTCCTATATTGTTTGGGAGACCATTCTTGAAAACTGCCAATACAAAGATTGATTGTGGTAAGGATACTTTGTCTATGGAAGTAGGAGATGAAAAGATTGAATTTAATTTTCATGATGCAATGAAATATCCTTATAGCAATGTTTATTCTATCACATGCTATGACCAAGTTGATAAGTATGTGCAGCAAGTTTTTGATTTTGAGTGTGAGGATGGATTAAGTGTAGCCTTGAGCTATGGCTATGATTTTACCGATATAGAAAAGATGGAGAGGCACATATGTGTTCCCCAAAATGTGCACGAATCAGCATTGGCTTTGCAATCTTTGCAAACTGTTCCCCATGGTAATGTCTTTGTTGATTTAATACTTTCACATAAAAAGCTTTTGCCATCTATTTTACAGGCCCCCGAGTTAGAATTGAAACCTTTGCCCGATAATTTGAAGTATGTATTCATTGGTGAAAACAATACACTTCCCGTTATTATAGCAACAGGTTTGACAAATACGCAAGAGGAAAAACTTGTGAAGTTGTTGTGTGATCACAAGACGGCCATTGGATGGACTTTAGCTGACATCAAGGGCATTAGTCCCTCAATGTGTATGCATCACATACTATTGGAGGACAATGCGAAACTAAGAAGGGAAATGCAAAGAAGGTTGAACCCGCCTATGATGGAGGTAGTGAAAGCTGAAATTTTGAAACTGTTAGATGCAGGAGTCATTTATCCCATCACGGATAGTAAATGGGTAGCGCCAATCCATGTGGTGCCCAAAAAAACCGGAATCACGTTGGTGAAAAACAAAAAGGATGAGCTCATTCCTGCTCGCATCTCGAGTGGATGGAGAATGTGTGTTGATTATAGAAAGCTAAATCTTGCTACACGCAAAGATCATTTCCCATTACCATTCATGGATCAAATGCTTGAACGTCTAGCAGGTAAGTCTTTTTATTGCTTTCTTGATGGATATAGTGGATACAATCAGATTGTTATTAATCCCGAGGATCAAGAAAAGACTACATTTACATGTCCATTTGGTACATATGCATATAGGAGAATGCCTTTTGGTCTCTGTAATGCACCTGCAACTTTTCAAAGATGCATGATGAGTATTTTTTCTGATTATGTTGAAAGAATAATTGAGGTTTTCATGGATGATTTCACAGTGTATGGTGATTCTTTTGATAAATGTCTAGAAAATTTATCTTTGATCTTGAAAAGGTGCATTGAAACCAACCTTGTCTTAAACTATGAAAAGTGTTATTTTATGGTAGAACAAGGAATAGTTCTTGGGCATGTTGTGTCTTCACGTGGATTAGAGGTTGATAAAGCTAAAATAGACGTTATTTCATCATTGCCTTACCCCTCCTGCGTGAGGGAAATTCGTTCTTTTCTTGGCCATGCAGGTTTCTATCGACGTTTTATCAAAGATTTCTTGAAGATTACATCACCCTTGTGCAAACTATTAGCTAAAGAAGTGGATTTTGTGTTTGATCAAGCATGTAAAGATGCCCATGATGAGCTTAAAAAGCGTGTCACATCTGCACCTATCATCCAACCACCAAATTGGGATGAGCCTTTTGAGATAATGTGTGATGCGAGTGACTATGCGATAGGGGTTGTCCTTGGGCAAAGAATAGGGAAGAATTTGCATGTTATCGCTTATGCTCCCCGCATGTTGGACGGAGCATAATGCAATTACCATACAACTGAAAAGGAACTTTTTGCAGTAGTGTTTGCTCTTGAAAAATTCAGGTCATATCTACTTGGTACAAAAGTCATTGTTTTTACTGACCATGCAGCTTTAAGGTATCTTTTGAAGAAAAAGGAGTCCAAACCAAGATTGATTAGGTGGATCTTGCTTTTACAAGAATTTGATCTTGAGATTAAAGACAAAAAAGGTGCCGAAAACCATGTGGCTGATCACTTGAGCCGACTAAGGACTAAGGATATACAAACCGAAACATTACGAGAGACATTCCCTAATGAGCAGTTGTATGTGTTACATTCCTCTACAAGACCATGGTATGCTGATTTGGTGAACTATTTAGTCACCAAAGAATTCCCTCCAGGTTTGTCTACATCCCAAAAAGACAAGTTACGAGCTAATGCTAAATATTATTTTTGGGATACTCCTTATCTGTGGAAATTTTGTGTGGATCAAGTAGTTAGGAGATGTGTACTACAAGATGAATTTCATTCCATTCTTACCTTTTGTCATTCTCATTCTTGTGGTGGGCATTTTGGAGCAAAAAGAACGGCCCACAAGGTACTTGAAAGTGGTTTTTATTGGCCTTCTATTTTTAAGGATGCATATCATTTTTGCAAATCATGTGAAAAATGCCAAAAAATAGGTAATATCACTCATAAGAATCAAATGCCTTTAATGAATATTATTGTAAGTGAAATTTTTGATGTTTGGGGTATTGATTTTATGGGTCCATTTCCTTCTTCTTTTGGCAATCTTTATATCCTTCTTGCTGTTGATTATGTGTCCAAATGGACTGAGGCAAAAGCCACACGAACTAACGATGCTAAGATTGTTTTAGATTTTATCAGGACTCATATATTTGACAGGTTTGGAATCCCTAAAGCTATCATTAGTGATCGTGGTACTCATTTTTGCAATCGTTCAATGGAAGCATTGTTACGCAAATATCATGTGACTCATCGGACTTCCACAGCATACCATCCTCAAACAAATGGCCAAGCTGAAATTTCAAATCGAGAAATCAAGTCCATTTTGGAGAAGACAGTGCAACCCAACTGGCGAGATTGGAGTCTACGACTTGGTGATGCACTTTGGGCTTATAGGACTGCTTACAAATCACCTATAGGAATGTCACCTTATAGGATCATTTATGGAAAAGCATGTCATCTACCGGTGGAGCTTGAACACAAAGCTTTTTGGGCCATTAAAAAATGTAACATGGATTATGATGTTGTCGGGATTGCAAGAAAGTTGCAATTGCAAGAGTTGGAAGAGATTCGAAATGATGCTTATGAGAATGCAAGGATTTACAAAGAAAAGACTAAGAGTCTCCATGACCGAATGATTATAAGAAAAGAATTTAATGTTGGGGACAAAGTCCTTCTTTATCATTCGCGTTTGAAACTTTTTCCTGGAAAGTTGCGCTCCCGTTGGATTGGACCCTTTGTTGTTTCTAATGTTTTTCCTTATGGTGTAGTTGAAATTACAAGTTTAGAAACCAACAAAGTACTCAAGGTAAATGGGCATCGTTTGAAACCTTTCTATGAAGGTTGGAAGACAGAACTCAC
The DNA here is from genome assembly GCF_005239225.2 of Populus alba. Classification (NCBI taxonomy): domain Eukaryota; kingdom Viridiplantae; phylum Streptophyta; class Magnoliopsida; order Malpighiales; family Salicaceae; genus Populus; species Populus alba. Next base: position 7,447,090 of record NC_133295.1, read on the forward strand.
CGCTTCTGTAGAGTTTGCTGAACCAATCTATGAAGAATGAGCATGCCAAATGTCAAGCCAATGACATAAAACAAAAGCGCTTACTGGGAGGCAACCCAGCACAAAAAGAAAAAAAAATCAGATTTGCTTTCTTTTTCGTTATCTTTTATTTTTTTGCATTTTAATTTATTTTATGTCATTCTCTTATGTTCCTTTGCTTTTATTTCAACATTGAGGACAATGTTGTGTTTTAAGTGTGGGGGTATTGAGAGAATTTTGGTTTTCTTATTTTAGTTTTCTTTGTTGTTCTTAAAAAAAAAAATTATGTTTGATCTTTTTAACTTCCATTGGTTTTTGAGAATATGAGTATTATTTATGAGAATTAATTGAGATAGATGAAGATATAAATCAAATGAAGGAGTATGCATGCAAATTTTAAGGTTTAATTGGTTTAGGGATTGACTTTGAGAATATGCCATGTTGACTTTATAGTGTAATACTAATGCAAGCTTTTGAGCCTTCAACATTATATTCTTTGATTGTGCATTCTTTCAATGATATGCATCTCTAGAACTTGCTTCATATCTTGTTGAGATTACATTCGCATTACACATATACATGGAGATGATAAAGGCAATAGGAATTTTAATCACTTGAGCCAAAAAAAAGCCAACCTAAAGCATATTATCCTTAGTGAGCCCCTTTTGAGCTTGTTTATCTTTTATTTGCTTTATCCATGTATAAGCCTTAACTTTATATATGTTTTCCTTTCCCCTGGCCAAAGATTAGTAGAGCATATACTTGTGATATCTTATGGAATTATGGTTGGAAATTATGTGAAAAGAAAGAAGAAGTGATGCTTGATGAAAATATGGGCAAGTTGCCAAAGGTGAAAAACAAAAAAAAATACAAAAAAAAAAAAAAGAGAAAGAAAGAAAGAAAGAAAGAAATGTTCCTTTACGTTCTTAAGATTTTATGTTGAAAGAGCTTGAAAAAAAAAAGTTAAGCATTGGTGATTAAAGATGGAAAATTTATGTGCTTTGATGGAATATCTTGTTTGAAATATCAGTTTTTAGAATGCTCTACTTTCTTTGGTTTGAACCTTCTCTTTTACTCTCTTTTACCTCACCTTAACCTTAGCCCCATTACAACCGGAAATAAGACCTTTTGATTCATGCATTGCTTCTAATATGTTAGTAATGGAGATGAGATTGAAGAGCAAGCTTATGGTAGAACATATTCATTGATTGAATTTGAGAGATTTAAACACATAAGCCCTAAACACGTGAGTGTTGGAGTGTATATCAATGAGAGGACCTATCACTTTGGCATGGCATAGATTTCATTTAAATCCCGCAATTAATTGAGTTTTGAAGTTTGCATGTAAATAAATTCATGAAAATTTATACTCTTTATCCTTCTTAATTGTGTTCTTGTTTATAATGCATATATTCTTGGATATTGATGGGAGATTAGGAGATTTCTCATAGTGATTTGATTTAATTTAATTTCGATTTGATTTTACCTATCCTTTCTAGAGGACGAGCAAGAGCTAAGTGTGGGGGTATTTGATGCAACCATATTATTCGATAGTTTCACCCACATTTAACTAGTGTTTTGCCTATGTTTTATATATAAAAATACCTTGATATTCTTTGTTTTATGTTTTTGAAGGCACTTTTGGATGAAAGATGCAAAAAGGAGTAAATTGAAGGTAATTGGCAGATTTGACGTTCAGTCGATGTTTTGTGCAGAACGTAAGCTCTAAAGGTCGAAATGAAGTGATTCCAGTGGCATTAAAAAGCTAACATCCATACCTTTCTGGAAATATAAGGCAAGACAATAAAATAAGGAAGAGCATGGAAATCACAGCTTTCAAAGTCAAATCTCGCAATCTGCCAGTGTTGACCTTCGGTCAGTCCGACTTGAATATCTAGAGCTACAAAAGTCCAATTGATGCAAAATCAATTGTTTTGGATTCCTGACTCAAAGGTCTATAAACGCTCCAAATTTCAGCCAAAAACGATGTCATATGAGGGAGATATGAGTTTTCAAAGATGACAACTGAATTCTGCCAGCAAACAGGTTTCGTGAAGAAACGAGTGTAGATTACGTTCCGAAGCATCTAAACCAACATCCAAGTTTTTATTTCAGCAATGTAGCTCCTATAAGTCAAAGCTTGAAGATTTCATGCAAAGTTATTTCTCTTTTTTTAGGAAAATAGTTATTGAACTACTTAAATGTAAATTGTCTACTTAAGGGAGGACTATTTTGTAAAATAGAGATTAGGGTTTCCTAGCGTATAAAAAGAATGAGAGAAGAAAAGGGGGGCAGCCACCCAAGAGGAGAAAAACGCCCCCTACTCTAAGAAACCCTAAATCATGCATTCTTCCATCTTTTTGATTAGTTGTTCAATAAACATGCAAGGCTAAACTCATTTTCTTGGTTGCAAGGACACGGAAACCTTCGAATTTCAAGAACTGTGAGATCTATTCTACCTTTTCTTTTCAGTTTATATGATGAATATGTTTGTTCTCCTATGCTTATTTTTCCTATGATTGTTTATTTTAATTGCTAGAGCGGACTCTAAGTTATTATTATAGACAATTTATTGCTAAGTTTGATATCAAAACCGGAGTTGTGGTATATGAACTTGTGAAGCAACTGAGTTTAATAATTGTAGCGGATCTACGTTATTAATCTTAGGGAGAACATTCGATCAAAGCAACATAAGCAGACAACTTAGTTGTTAAGATAATGAATTTATCTAGATCTTAAGGCTGCCATTGGATTAAATCATTAGTGCGGACACTGTGATTATTTGTTGGTTAGGGTTAGTTATACGGCGGATCCGTTAATTAACCAACGTTAAGAAAAGATAAAAATTCAGAATATAAACTGGAATTTTGTTTCAAGGATCAGTTCTGATTTCTATATGTGGATGTGTGATTGCGACCAAGGTTTGTTCTCTTGATAATTTTCTGATCTTATTAAATTTTGTTTGATAGTTTTTTGTTTTATTTTTTCATTAGCCTATATAACATCCAACCCCCCTAAATTGCATAACGTATAGCATAAAAATCTGAACTAAATCTTCCTCATGGGATCGACCCCTTGCTTGCTCTATATTATCTTGTGTGTTGTGTTTGAAGCTAGGGTATTTAATTTGTGCGACCACGACATCGCAACATGGAGCATAAGGAGGTGCATATCCATGAGAATTTTGAAAATTATGGTGTGCTTGAAACGGTGGCTGTGAAGTTTGTGCATTGTTGCTATCACTCTTCCAACTAAAATTTGGGTCATTTCTCCAACCAGGGTTGTACGTTTGGGAGTATGGGTTATGGTTGGGTCTTTGGAAAATGTTTAAAGTATGAGCTTGTTTATGGAGGCATTCCCTAAAAGAAGGCAAAGTTGGACAATCATTTGTTAAGTGTTCCTTGGCTTCACAGATTTGACACACAATGTCTTGAATAAATTTTAATTGACCACCCTTTTTCAATTCAAGTGCTTCGACTTTTCTAGCTAAAGATGCAAACTTGGCTTGGAGGTCATGATCTTCCCTAAGGTTGTGCATACCTCCACTAGATGTATGAGGTTGAGTTTTACTTGGTGCCTCATAAGTACCTGTGGTGTCCCAATTTTGAGCATTTTCGGCTAGCAAGTCTAGGTACTCCATTGCTTCATTAGGGTCTTTATCTTCGAAAGTTCCATTGCACATCAATTCAACCATTTGCCTATCTCTAGGTGTTAAACCTTCATAAAAATGAGAAACCAATCTCCATGTTTCAAAACCATGATGAGGGCAAGTATTAAGCAAATCTCGATACCTATACCAACATTGGTAAAATGTTTCTCCTGGTTTTTGAGTGAAAGTGATGATTTGTCTTTTGAAAGAGTTTGTTCTGTGAGACGGAAAAAACTTCTTTAAAAATTATTGTTGCATTTCATCCCAAACACGAATGGATCCTGGTCTCAAATTTTGTAGCCATGTTTTAGCTTTATCTTTTAATGAAAAAGGAAAAAGCTTTAATCGAATGGTGTTCATGCTACAATTTGAGTCATTATATGTATTACAGATCTCCTCAAATTCCCTTAAATGCAAGTATGGATTTTCTAAGTCTAAGCCATGAAAAGATGGTAAAAGTTGAATAATGTCTGGCTTAAAATTAAAATGAGATGCATCAGGAGGGAAAACTATGCATGAGGGTGCCCTTGTTCTTGTGGGATTCATGTGGTCTCTAAGTGTTCTCATACGGTTATTTTCATTATTCTCATTATGAAACGATTGATTATGTTCTTCGGCCATATTTTCTGAAAATGATGAGGATACCCTACAAAGTCGACCACTTAATGTACGTGACCAAACTTTCATGCACGTGTAAAAAGAGAATAAAAGGAAGAAAAGAAAATAGAAGAAAAAGAAACAAAACAAAACAAAGAAAACAAAAGTTAGATAAAATGAAAAGTGAAAAGAGAAAATAAATTAAATATTATAATTTATACAAGATTTACCTCCCCGGCAACGGCGCTAAAAACTTGACACGACCAAAAGCTTGATGTCTTCTCCCAAGTGCAGGAGTGTCGAAGTAATAAATAACCCGACAAGACCGGGGTCGAACCACAGAGAGGTTAATTGTATAAATTATAAATAACAAGACAACAACAACAACAACAATAATAACAATAGTAATAATAATAATAATAATAATACTCAGTACGTGGCGTTGTTACACCTGAGAATGATCTAAAAGATCGGGTCACAGGTTTCCAGCCTATATACTGAGTTTATGAACAAATAATAATAATAGTAATAGTAATAGTAATAACAATAATAAAGAAGAGAAGGAAGAAATTAATGAGAACTTGAGTTGGAAGATTAATATAAGGATTAAACAATGATAAAAACAAATGTCAAGGTTAGAGGATCCACTAATGGTACTTCAAACAAGTATAGTATAAACTCTTATTACTCAATTGAAAACCACACATAAAGGAGGTTCCAATCATATTATAAATTGTTAACATGATTACATTAGTTATCTTATTCGAATAAAGCTAATACTTGTAAATGTTGGCAGGCATTCATGATTATAACTTATGTTAACAACAAATCAAGTTCCTTTCATAGCTCAGGTGTCGGTTATACCATACAGTATGGTCTATGAAAGTGCCAAGTATTTATTGTACCAAGTGTTATACAACATAAATCTAGATTAACCATTTAACAAGCAAAGTATTAAAAGTGAACAAGATAACAAATATAAAACATGTTAGTATCCAACGTCAAGGTCCATGTTAAGTTTATATTATACTTATTCTTACACCATTAGTGTACCCTTTTTACCTTGACATAATTAACTTAGCTAAACATAATGAAAGAAAGAAACATAAATGAACAAGATAAGAACATAAATGAGAAAGAAGTTAACTAAGTAAAGGAAAGGAAATGAAGTGCATAAACTTGATATTAATGAAGGCAAAACATAAGCAATACAAAGAGAGACAGCAAGAGCATGATCTTGATCTGAAAACCAAGATGCCTCAATACATGGTAAGTGCCTCCTTTTATAGGCCAAAATTTGGAACTATTGATTTGTTAATTAATTGATGAGTAGGTGGCCACATCTTGACTTGGTGACAATCCTTATCTTCTTGTCTAAACAAGACGTCATTGCTAACATCATAATTTGCCCAGAATCCTCAGGAATGTTCTAGGAAATTTTCTCAGCTTTCCAACATAAAAAAGATGAGGTCATTTGGACTTCTAGAACTCAAGATATGGGCTGAACACTAAATAGTGTCTGGGCTGCAGGACAACTTCGGACTTCTTCGTTGTTCCTTCAGTTTGGACTTCAAAACGGCCTTTTTAAATCTTGGGCTCCCATGAAAGTTGTAGGCCTTTGTCTTACCTTTCCATCCATATAAAATGGACCTAAATCCGAGATCTAGAGCTCTAGATATGATCCAATTACCGAGCAATGTTCCGGTTTGGACTGCACCGACATCTCTTTTATAAGTTTGGCCATCTCTTTGTCCTTTCACTTTCAATACTTAAACTCATCAATCAATCCTTTTATTTATGTGATAGGCCTGCATTTAAGATGAGCATTTACCATAAATTAAGGTATCTTATAGTATCAAACTTGTTATTATAAAACATACTTTAGTTAAGGAGTTATTGATACTTCAAGTGCAAAATGATGATATAAAACCTTGATAAACATGCACTTTTAAGTACTAATCAGATTATCTATACGGCGCATCCGTTAATTAATCAATGTTAAGAAAAGATAACATTTCATAACATAAACTGCAATTTTTGTTTCAAGGATCGTTTCTAATTTTTGTTGATGGATGTGTGCTTGCGACCAAGGTTTGTTCTCTTGATAAATTTAGGTTCCAATTGATTTTGTTTGCTAGTTTAATTTCTTCTATATTTTAGATCATCACAAATCAAACCCCCCCCCCCAAATGGCATAAAGTATAGCATAAAAATCTGAATTAAATCTTCCTCATGGGATCGACCCCTTGCTTGCTCTATACTATCTTGTGTGTCGTGTTTTAAGCTAGGGTAATTAATTTGTGCGACCGCGACATCGCAACAAATTTTGGCATTGTTGTCGGGGAAGTAATTTTAGTTGATTCTTGTGCTTGTACCATTATTTTTAGTTGTTGTGATTGTTATTTACATTTCTAAAAAAAAAAAAAAAACAGAGAAACAGAATTTTTGCTTGCGGCGTTACTATTCACTTGCGGCAACGGTACTGTTCAAAACAGTATTGTTTATGGAATTAGGTTTCTACCTTTTTTTTTCTAAAGTGAAACGACGTCCTGAAAAGACTAGGGGGAAACCATTAGCCCCACCCTATCGAGGCCAAATTCCATTGTTTTCTAAGGTTTTTAGGCAGTTTTAGTTTTCTAACGTAGGATTTTCATATAATTTGCATTATTTTTTTTATCGCTTGTGTGGTTGCTTTCTTTTGAGTTTTCTTAGCAGTTGATGCCATTAACCCATTCTACTAATCAGAGTCTAGTGCAGGTTCATCTTGAAATAGAAAGCACTTTACCCAGGTTAAGAAAGGAAGCTCACCTCAACACCATGACAGTTGCACGACAACAAACACTCAAGGAGCTTGCTGCTCCTAACGTGGAAAATCAACCATTGTGCATAAACATTGACAATAATGTTGACTTTGAGCTCAAATCTAGTTTTATACATTTATTACCAACATTCAATGGTCTTGCAGGAGAAGATCCTCATACTCATCTCAAGGAGTTCCATATGGTTTGTGTTGGCATGAAACCGAATGGAGTTGATGAAGAACAAGTTAAGTTGAAAGCTTTCCCTTTCTCTTTAAAGGGGGCAGCAAAGGCATGGCTTTTCTATTCTCCCAGGATCTATTGGAACCTAGAATGCCATGAAGAAGATTTTCCTTGAGAAGTATTTCCCAGCATCTCGAGTTGCCAATATAAGGAAAGAAATATGTGGGATTCGGCAATCTCATGGAGAGACACTTTCAGAGTATTGGGAAAGATTTTAGCAACTGTGTATTCAATGCCCTCATCATCAAATACCCAATCAGCTACTCATTCAATATTTCTATGAAGGATTGATGCCTACTAACCGTAGTATCATTGATGCTGCAAGTGGAGGCGTATTGGTGGATAAGACACCCAAGGCTGCACGCCAATTGATCTCAAACATGGTAGCCAACTCAAAACAGTTTAGCACTCGTGGAGACTTCTCCAACAAACGAGTAAATGAGGTAAGTATCTCTAACCTTGAAAATAAAGTTAATGATCTTACTTCTCTTGTGCGTTCTTTGGCTTATGGAAATGTGCACCAGGTGAAAGTTTGTAGCATATGCTCCTTACAAGGACATGCTTCGGATATGTGCCCAACAATGCAAGAAGAATACATTGAACAAGCTCATGCAATTGATGGAGCATTCAACGGACAACCTCAGCATAAATATGATCCCTTTTCCAACACATACAATCCCGGATGGAGAGATCATCCCAACTTACGCTACAACAACCCATCCCAACAAGGCAATCAAGGCTGACAGTTCCATCCCCATGGATTTCAGCCCCAACAGAATTATCAAGCAAGACATCCCCCTCCATTCACAAACTCCAATGTTATGGGGTCGTCATCCAATGATGATCTTCGTGAGATGATGAAAACTTTGGCTTCTAATATTGTTACCTTGCAAAAAAATGTCATGTCTTTTCAACAGGAAACAAGGTCAAGTATTCATAACTTGGAAAAGCAAATAGGGCAAGTAGCTTCAAGTGTAGGGAAATTGGAAGCACAAATGAATGGAAAGTTGCCCTCCCAAGCATTAAATCCAAAAGAGAATGTTAGTGCAATCATGATGCGAAGTGGGAAAGAACTTGAAGAGCAAAGGTCGAAACAAATTGAGATGGAGAAAGAAGAGGAGATAGAAACCGAATTGAGTCTAAAGAAGATACATCATCCTTCTCCTTTCCAAACTGAAACAAGGACCAACACTCTAAAGGTAACTCCTCACTCAATGAATTCTAGTTTTAAAACAATTCCACCCTTTCCTGTGAGTTCTTCTAGGTCAAAGAAAGAGGACAAAGAGAAAGAAATTTTAGAGGTTTTCAAGAAAGTAGAACTCAACATTCCTTTGCTTGATGTTATCAAGCAAATTCCTAAATATGCCAAATTTTTGAAGGAGTTGTGTACTACCAAGAGAGCTTTCAAACTAAAAGGTCATGAAATGGTAAGTATGGGTGAAGTTGTATCTGCTATTGTTCAAAAGAATATGCCTTTGAAGCAAAAGGACCCAGGTGCGTTTACTATCCCATGTGTGATTGGTAATGCTAGTTTCAAAAGGGCCTTGTGTGATTTAGGTGCATCCATTAGTGTTATGCCCAAACATGTTTATGATTCTTTTAGTCTTGAGCCTTTGAATAAAACTAGCATTATAATACAACTTGTGGATCGTAGTTTTGTTTACCCACTTGGTGTGATAGAAGATGTCCTAGTCAAGATTGATAGTTTGGTCATTCCATGCAACTTTTATATTCTTGATATGGAACATCATTCTTGTGATTTATCAAATAGCACTCCTATATTGTTTGGGAGACCATTCTTGAAAACTACCAATACAAAGATTGATTGTGGTAAGGATACTTTGTCTATGGAAGTAGGAGATGAAAAGATTGAATTTAATTTTCATGATGCAATGAAATATCCTTATAGCAATGTTTATTCTATCACATGCTATGACCAAGTTGATAAGTATGTGCAACAAGTTTTTGATTTTGAGTGTGAGGATGGATTAAGCGTGGCCTTGAGCTATGGCTATGATTTTACCGAGATAGAAGAGATGGAGAGGCACATATGTGTTCCCCAAAACGTGCACGAATCAGCATTGGCTTTGCAATCTTTGCAAACTATTCCCCATGGTAATGTCTTTGTTGATTTAATACTTTCACATAAAAAGCTTTTGCCATCTATTTTACAGGCCCCCGAGTTAGAATTGAAACCTTTGCCCGATAATTTGAAGTATGTATTCATTGGTGAAAACAATACACTTCTTGTTATTATAGCAACAAGTTTGACAAATACGCAAGAGGAAAAACTTGTGAAGTTGTTGTGTGATCACAAGACGGCCATTGGATGGACTTTAGCTGACATCAAGGGCATTAGTCCCTCAATGTGTATGCATCACATACTATTGGAGGACAATGCAAAACCAACAAGGGAAATGCAAAGGAGGTTGAACCCGCCTATGATGGAGGTAGTGAAAGCTGAAATTTTGAAACTGTTAGATGCAAGAGTCATTTACCCCATCACTGACAGTAAATGGGTTGCGCCAATCCATGTGGTGCCCAAAAAGACTGGAATCACGTTGGTGAAAAACAAAAATGATGATCTCATTCCTACTCGCATCTCGAGTGGATGGAGAATGTGTGTTGATTACAGAAAGCTCAATCTTTCCACACGCAAAGATCATTTCCCATTACCATTCATGGATCAAATGCTTGAACGCCTAGCAGGTAAGTCTTTTTATTGCTTTCTTGATGGACATAGTGGATAAAATCAGATTGTTATTAATCTTGAGGATCAAGAAAAGACTACATTTACATGTCCATTTGGTACATATACATATAGGAGAATGCCTTTTGGTCTCTGTAATGCTCTTGCAACTTTTCAAAGATGCATGATGAGTATTTTTTCTGATTATGTGGAAAGAATAATCGAGGTTTTGATGGATGATTTCACGGTGTATAGTGATTCTTTTGATAAATGTCTAGAAAATTTATCTTTGATCTTGAAAAGGTGCATTGAAACTAACCTTGTCTTGAAATATGAAAAGTGTTATTTTATGGTAGAACAAGGAATAGTTCTTGGGCATGTTGTGTCTTCACGTGGATTAAAGGTTGATAAAGCTAAGATAGATGTTATTTCATCATTGCCTTACCCCTCATGCGTGAGGGAAGTTTGTTCTTTTCTAGGCCATATAGGTTTCTATCGACGCTTTATCAAATATTTCTCGAAGATTACAGCACCCTTGTGCAAACTATTAGCCAAAGAAGTGGATTTTGTGTTTGATCAAGCATGTAAAGATGCCCATGATAAGTTTAAGAGGCATGTCACATATGCCCTTATCATCTAACCACCAAACTGGGATGAACCTTCTGAGATAATGTGCGATGCTATTGACTATGCGGTAGGGGCTGTACTTGGGGCAAAGAATAGGAAAGAATTTGCCTGTTATCGCCCATGCTTCCCCCATGTTGGACAAAGCGCAATACAATTACCATACAACTGAAAAAGGAACTTTTTGCAGTGGTGTTTGCTCTAGAAAATTTTAGGTCATATTTACTTGGTACAAAATTCATTATTTTTATAGACCATGAAACTTTGAGGTATCTTTTGAAGAAAAAGGAGTACAAACCGAGATTGATTAGGTGGATCTTGCTTTTACAAGAATTTGATCTTGAGATCAAAGACAAAAAAAAAAAGGTGTTGAAAATCATGTGGCTGATCACTTGAGCCGACTAAGGACTAAGGATATACAAACCAAAACAATAAGAGAGACATTCCCCTAATGAGCAGTTGTATGCATTACATTCCTCTATAAGACCATTGTATGTTGATTTGGTGAACTATTTAGTCACCAAAGAATTCCCTCCAGGTTCGTCTAGATCCTAAAAGGACAAGTTATGAGCTGTTGCTAAATATTATTTTTGGGACACTCCTTATCTGTGAAAATTTTATGTGGATCGAGTAGTTAGGAGATGTGTACCACAAGATGAATTTCATTCCATTCTCACCTTTTGTCATTTTTATTCTTGTGGTGGGCATTTTGGAGCAAAAAGAATAGCCTATAGGGTACTTAAAAGAGGTCTTTATTGGCCTTCTATTTTTAAGGTTGCATATCACTGCTGCAAATCATGTAAAAAAATGCCAAAGAATAGGTAATATCACTCATAAGAATCAAATGCCTTTAACGAATTTTCTTATAAGTGAAATCTTTGATGTTTAGGGTATTGATTTATGGGTCCATTTCCTTCTTCTTTTGGTAATCTTTATATATCCTTATTGCCATTGATTATATGTCCAAATGGATTAAGGCAAAAGCCATACGAACTAATGATGCTAAGGTTGTTTTAAATTTTGTCAGGACTTACATATTTGACAGGTTTGGAATCCCTAAAGCTATCATTAATGATCATGACCCTCTTTTTTACAATCATTCAATGGAAGCATTACTCCGTAAATACCATATGACTCATTGAACTTCCACAACCTACCACCCTCAAATGAATGGCCAAGCTAAAGTTTCAAATCGAGAAATCAAGTCCATTTTGGAGAAGACAATGCAACCTAACCGATAAGATTAGAGTCTGTGACTTGGTGATGCACTTTGGGCTTATCGAACCGCTTACAAATCACTTATAGGAATGTCACCTTATAGAATGATTTAAGGAAAAGTATGTCATCTACTGGTGGAGCTTGAACACAAAGCTTTTTGGGCCATTAAACAATGTAATGATGTTGTTGGGATTGCAAGGAAGTTGCAATTGCAAGAGTTGGAAGAGATACAAAATGATGCTTATGAGAATGCAAGGATTTACAAAGAAAAGACCAAGAGTCTTCATGACCGAATGATTACAAGAAAGGAGTTTGATGTTGGAGACAAAGTCCTTCTTTATCATTCCCGTTTGAAACTTTTTCCTGGAAAGTTGCGTTCTTGTTGGATTGAACCCTTTATTGTTTCTAATGTTTGTCCTTATGGTGCAGTTGAAACTACAAATTTAGAAACAAACAAAGTGCTTAAGGTCAATGGGCATCGCTTGAAACTTTTCTATGAAGGTTGGACAATAGAACTCATCGCTTCTGTGGAGTTAGCTGAACCAATCTATGAAGCATGAACATGCGATGTGTTGAGCCAATGACATAAAACAAAAGCGCTTATTAGGAAGCAACCTAGCACACAAAATAGAAAAAAAAATCAGATTTGCTTTTTTTTTTTCCTTATCTTTTATTTTTCGCATTTTACTTTATTTTTGTCATTCGCAACCATCTCTCAATACCCCCACACTTAAACACAACATTGTCCTCAATGTTGAAATAAAAGAAAAGGAATATGAGTATCATGTATAAGAATTAGTTGAGAGAGATGAAAATATAAATTGAATGAATGAGGGTGCATGCAAGTTTGAAAGTTTAATTAGTCCAGGGATTGACTTTGAAAATACGCCATGTTGACTTTATAATGTTATACCAATGTAAGCTTCTGAACCTTCAACATTATATTCTTTGATTGTGCATTATTTCAATGATATGTATCTCTAGAACTTGCTTTATATCTTGTTGAGATTACTGACACAACCAAAAGATTGATGTCTTCTCCCAAGTGCAGGAGTGTCGAAGTAATAAATAAATAACTCAGAAAGATCGGGGTCGAACCATAGGGAGATTAACTATATAAATTATAAATAACAACAACAACAACAACAACAAGAATAATAATAATAATAATAATAATAATAATAATAATAATTAATAGTAGTAATACTAATACTAATACTAATAATAACAATAATAGTAATAGTAGTAGTAGTAGTAGTAGTATCTCTAGAACTTGCTTCATATCTTGTTGAGATTGCTGACACGATCAAAAGATTGATGTCTTCTTCCAAGTGCAGGAGTGTTGAAGTAATAAATAACCCGGAAAGATCGGGGTCAAATCATAGGGAGGTTAACTATACAAATTATAAATAACAACAACACAACAACAAGAATAATAATAATAATAATAATAATTAATAGTAGTGATAGTAATAATAATAATAATAATAGTAATAGTAATAGTAATACTAATACTAATACTAATAATAACAATAATAGTAATAGTAGTAGTAGTAGTAGTAGTATCTCTAGAACTTGCTTCATATCTTGTTGAGATTGCTGACACGATCAAAAGATTGATGTCTTCTCCCAAGTGCAAGAGTGTCGAAGTAATAAATAACCCGGAAAGATCGGGGTCGAACCATAGGGAGGTTAAACTATATAAATTATAAATAACAACAACAATACAACAAACAACAAGAATAATAATAATAATAATAATAATAATAATAATAATAATTAATAGTAGTAGTAATAATAATAGTAATAGTAATAGTAATACTAATACTAATACTAATACTAATACTAATAATAACAATAATAGTAATAGTAGTAGTAGTAATGATATTAATAATAGTAATAGTAATAATAAAAGGAGCTTTGAGATGTAAGATTGATGTAAGGATTAAACAATAATAAAAACAAATGTCAAGGTTAGAGGATCCACTAATGGTACTTCAAACAAGTATAGTATAAACTCTTATTACTCAATTGGAAACCACACACAAAGGAGGTTCCAATCAGATTATAATTGCTAACATGATTACATTAATTATCTTAGTCGAGTAATGCAAATACTTGTAAATATTATCAGGTATTCATTGTGATAGCTTATGTTAACAACAAATCAAGTTCCTTTTATAGCACAGGTATAGGTTATACCATATGGTTGGGCTATGAAAGTACCAAGCATTTGTTGTACCAAGGTTTGTTCAACACAAATCTAGATTAACCATTTAACAAGCAAGGTATTAAGAGTAAGCAAGCTAATAAATATAAAACATGTTAGTATCAAGCATTAAAGTCCATGTTGAGTTTATACTATACTTATTCTTACACCATTAGTGTAACCTTTTCACCTTGACATAATAGATTTAGCTAAACATAATGAAAGAAAAAAACATGAATAAACAAGATAAGAACATAATTATATAAATAAAGGAAAGGAAATGAAAAGCATAAACAAGAGAGTAATATAACATCAAATAAAACTTAAACATTACAAAATACAAAGAAAGAGAGCAAGAGCATGATCTTGATCTGAACACCAAGATGCCTAAATGCATGGCAAATACCTCCTTTTATAGGCCAAAATTTGAAACTATTGATTTGATGAATAATTGTTGAGTGGGTGGCCACATCTTGACTTGGTGAAAATCCTTATCTTCTTGTTTGAATAAAACGTCATTGCTAACATCAGAACTGGAACTACCTGTACTTATAAAAGTTCTAGGAAATTTTCTTAGCTTTCCAGGAAAAAAAGATTTAGGTCATTTGGACTTTTAGAACTCGAGATATGGGCTGAACACTAAACAGTGTCCGGGCTGTAGGACAGATTCAGACTTCTCCGTTGCTATAATTTGGACTTAAAAACAGCCTTTTTAAATCCTAGCCTCCACATGAAAGTTGTAGGCCTATGTCTTACCAAATCTGTGTAAAGATTTGAGTTCATTTGGACATCTAGAACTTGAGATATGACCCAATTACCGAACAGTGTTCCGGTTTGGACTGCACCAACATCTCTTTTCTAAGCTTCACCCTCTCTTTATCTTCACAATTTCAGTAGTTAATTTCATCAATCAATCCTCTGATTTTTATGATAGGCCTGCATTTAAGATGAACATTTACCATATATTAAGGTATCTTATAGTATGAGACTTGTTATTATAAAACATGCTTTAGTTAAGGAGTTATTGATACTTCAAGTGCAAAATGATGATATAAAACCTTGATAAACATGCACTTTTAAGTGCTAATCACACCTCCCAACCAACTTATTAATAGTCCCTAGTGATCAAAGCATTAAAATAGAAAAACAATTTGCAAGTTCCATAATGCAAAGCATTCATCATTCAACTTCCATTAATCTATCTAGATAAACAAACTCTCATTAAATTTATATTCATGCTTCATATTTCTTAAATAAGATATTAATAAACCTTCTTTTTATGTGCGTAATGTATGAAAACATAGATGACAAGGCTTTTGTTGGAAGAAAGAAATATTATGTTTGAATGTTTAAGGTTAACTTCCTTGGGTTGGGACTATTATTATTATTTCTTTTTTTTTCTTTTATTTATTTATTTATTTATATACACATACAACTTAAAACACAATGTATATTTAACCCATGTAACGAGTTTTAAGCTAATGACTCCCAGACCAGTTGGTCTTAGGGCATTAGGTGTTGAGACACCCCTATGAGCTTAGCAACTCGGGTTGTAGATACTGATACGTAGATAGTGCAATGTTTGATTCCCTTAAGCTTTTCTCCTTAACCCATGTAACAAGCTTTGGGCCAATAGCTCCCAAGTTAGTTGACTTTAGGGTATTAGGTGTTAAAACAACCCTTCAGGCTTAATTGCTTAGGTTAGGGGGGCTACGAAACCAAACTACTACCCTCTCCCCCCAACCAAAACGAGACATTGTCCTCAATGTTCTAAGATAGAAAGATAGAGTATAGAAGACATCACCTAAAACAGTGAACAATAACAAACCTGAAACACACTTAAACAAATATAAAAAGTAACAAAATAAAATAATATGCTATTAATAAAACCAAAAGACACAAGGTTTCACAAATGAAGGCTCAAATCTAATCTAAGCTTTTTACGGCTTTCCTTAGTTGACCAATTTAGGCGACTCACGTAAGGATCAATGACAGGGATGAAAGATTGTAGTTGGTCAATCAATTATTCAGTAGTAGCAATAAAGATTATGATTTTTCGTGTCGAAGATGTTAGAAATTCCTATTCCACAGCTTCAAGAAAAGATATCATAAAAACCATTAACATTTAACAAATCTATAGGTTTATGGTGAATGTGCAATTGGGCCCAAGAGTAAATATGAAAGATCTCTTCCAATGTACCCAAACCACCTGGTAAGGCAATGAAGGCATCAACATGGTTAAACATGGCATTCAGTCAATCATACATTGTGGGGACCTATAGTTCCTCTCCAATTATTTTTCCAATGATGTCCCCATTTGCTAAAGCTTTGGGGACAACCCCCAAAACTTGACTGCCTCCTAAAAATACAGCTATTGACACACCCCCTATTAACCCAAAGTTGCCTCCCCCATACACTAAATGAATCTTTCTCTCAGCTAGTACCTAATTAAGATGATTTGCTGATTCTAAAAACTCTTTTTCTTTCCCAGGACTGCATCCATCGAAAACACAAATATTTCTTATATGATGACTTGAGGAACTTGCCATTTCTACACACTTCTATATTTGATGAATGTATGGGTTGAGTAGAAATGAAGGGAAGGAAGTGAAGAATTTATAGATGAGAAATTGAAAATGCAATCATACCACCTATATGTAGGCTAGTTGTTGTCTCACACTCTCTCTCTTTATTTATTTATTTTGAAAAAGCATGCATGTACAGGTAGTTGTGATTGTGGCTCACATCTTTCTTTGGTTTTATGTCCAAGAACGGCTTAAACGCCCTCTATGGGTCGGGGATAAGCTTCCCATCCAGTTTTCTTAAAATTTGGCAAACAAGGTCTTTTTTAGTCAGATTCCCAAGACTAAGTTGAGCATGTTATTTATGGAATTGTGGCCATAAATCATGAATTGCACGATGCACATCTCCACTAGGATGCGTCTCAAGGGTCAACAGAAGATTATTTAAAGACCCCTTACTCAGGTCATCCTTAATGAGTTGTATTTTATCTTCATGTTTTAAAGATACCATTCCTAAAGAACGACATATCACATTACAAGTCCATCTGGCACATCTGTGAGAGACTTTCAGTTGTTTTGCATGACGTTTCTTTGCAAAAGTGTTTTTACATGTTCCAGGCATATGTGAAATGAAAGAATTGGAGGACTCACCTGATAATCGGACCTTTGCTTCAATTAGCCAGCGAATATCTTTAAGAATTCCATGATTCATTAACAACCTCAATCTTGCACACCTAGCACGGTAGATTTTTGTAATCACATTTGGAGGCAAAGCGGGAAAATACCTTTTCAATTTTTCAAGAGTGATGTCCATTTTCAAAAGAGAATTAAAGAAGACATTCAAAAAAGGGAGAAAGAGCAAAGAATTGTACAAATATATATAGATATAAGTTATTATAGGAAACTGAAAGAACCGACTTAAGTCACAGGGTATCGTTATCCGCCATTTGACTAGGGTGAGAGAGAGACTAGCAAAACCAAAACAATGTGAGAAAAAGAATCAATCTTTATATATAGGATCACTCACTTCAATAGAGTCATTTTCAATTGAAAAATTGTCAAAATAAACTTTCAAACGATGCCCATTTACCTTGAAAACATTGCCATTCTTTGGATTCACAATATCACAGGCCCCATATGGATACACATGTTTCACAATAAAAGGACCGCTCCATCTTGATCTTAGTTTTCCAGGAAATAAATGGAGTCGAGAATTATAAAGCAAAACTTTTTTACCAACATTGAATGTTTTTCTCAATATTTTCTTGCCATGAAACTCTTTGATCCTTGCTTTATGAATTCTTGAATTGTCATATGCATCATTTATTTGCAATTTTCGCAGCTGACTAGCATCATCAATGTTTGAATTGAAAGCTTTAATAGCCCAATAAGCTTTATGTTCAATTTCCACAGGCAAGTGACAAGGTTTTCCATAGACTAGTCTATAAGGTGACATACCTAATGATGTTTTATATGCAGTTCGATAAGCTCAAAGTGCATCATTAAGTCTTAAAGACCAGTCTTTCCGAGTCTATAATAATAACTTACCTTGTTGATGTGCATTAAGTTTGGAAGAGATTATTACCAGAAAAATTTCATTTTCTCCTAAAAATGAGTATTTGAGATTAAATGGTAACGACTTCAATTCAGGTTTTGGTGGTTAAACACTTGAAGGTATGGACTTCATTGATCGTGGTGGCAATTCTTCAATTTGTGGTTTCCAATTACATGCCTTTGATTCTTCCTAAAAATAGACCATTTACAAATCATCAGATTCATCAATCTCAGTTTCACTGGAAGTGGTTTGAAATTGATCCTCAACTATTCCTCTAGGCACTTTTACAGATCTATCAGCAAGTAAAAGAGTTACAGATGTTGGTTTTAACTCACCTAGATTGAGACTTTGAAAGATTGAATATGGAAGTAAATTTACACTAGCTCTAAGATGATGTAAGGCTATTTCAATTTTATGTTCTCCAATAAAGCAAGAAATTGTAGGACAACCAGGGTCTTTATATTTTAAAGCATCATTGTTATGAAGAATGGCACTTACTTGTTCGGCTAAAAAGGCTTTCTTTTTCATATTTAGTTTTCTCTTCATAGTGCAAAGATCTTTCAAAAATTTAGCATAGGAAGGAACTTGTTTAATAGCATCCAATAAAGGTATATTGATCCTTAGCTATTTGAAAGTTTCAAAGATTTCAGAGTTGTGATTGACTTTTCTTTGTTTGGTCATGGCATGAGGAAATAGGAGTGCTGGCGGGTAATCAGCCTTTTCTTTGCAATGTTCAGGTTCAACCTCTTCCTTACACTCAGAGATAGACTCTTCATCTTTCTCACAAGGTTCAAGAGTGGGTTTTTCAATAACCTTACCACTGCGTAGAGTGATGACTAATTTGACTTAATCCATATGTTGGCTTCCGGAACTACTTGCATTTGCATTGTATTGCCCCTTGAGATTTTGCTGTGGTTGAGATGGAAACTTACCTTTCTCTTGAAAACTGAGAGCAGATGTAAATTTTGCAAGAGTAACTTTAAAATCTATCATGCTTTGAGCAAGTTGAGTGTTGATTGTCTCCTGCTTTTCAATGAATTCATGCAATGTTTCCTCAAGATTTCTTCTAGAAGGTGGAGCATAAGGAGGTGCATATCCATGAGAATTTTGAAAATTATGGTGTGCTTGAAATGGTGGCTGTGAAGTTTGTGCATTGTTGCTATCACTCTTCCAACTGAAATTTGGGTGATTTCTCCAACCAGGGTTATACGTTTGTGAGTATGAGTTATGATTGGGCCTTTGAAAACTGTTTAAAGCATAGGCTTGTTCATGGAGGCATTCCCTAAAAGAAGGGAAAGTTTGACAATCATTTGTTGAGTGTTTTTTGGTTTCACAGATTTGACACACAATGTCTTGAACAGATTTTAATTGACCACTCTTTTTCAATTCAAGTGCTTCGACTTTTCTAGCTAAAGATGCAAACTTGGCTTACAGGTCATGATCTTCCCTAAGGTTGTGCATACCTCCACTAGATGTATGAGGTTGAGTTTTACTTGGTGCCTCATAAGTACCCGTGGTGTCCTAATTTTGAGAATTTTCGACTAGCAAGTCTAGGTACTCCATTGCTTCATTAGAGTCTTTATCTTCAAAAGTTCCATTGCACATAAATTCAACCATTTACCTATCTCTAGGTGTTAACCCTTCATAAAAATGTGAAACCAATCTCCATGTTTCAAAACCATGATGTGGGCAAGTATTAAGCAAGTCTCGATACCTATCCCAACATTGGTAAAATGTTTCTCCTGGCTTTTGAGTGAAAGTGATGATTTGTCTTTTGAAAGAGTTTGTTCTGTGAGACAGAAAAAACTTCTTTAAAAATTGTTGTTGCATTTCATCCCAAGCACGAATAGATCCTGGTCTCAAATTTTGTAGCCACGTTTTAGCTTTATCTTTTAATGAAAAAGGAAAAAGCTTTAATCTAACGGTGTTCATGCTACAATTTGAGTCATTATAGGTATTATAGACCTCATCAAATTCCCTTAAATACAAGTATGGATTTTCTAGGTCTAAGCCATGAAAAGAAGGTAAAAGTTGAATAATGCTGACACGACCAAAAGCTTGATGTCTTCTCCCAAGTGCAGGAGTGTCGAAGTAATAATAACTCAGCAAGACCGAGGTCGAACAACAGAGAGGTTAATTGTATAAATTATAAATAACAAGACAACAATAACAACAACAACAACAACAACAACAACAACAACAATAATAACAACAACAACAACAACAACAACAATAATAATAATAATAATACTCAGTACGTGGCGTTGTTACACCTGAGAATGATCTAAAAGATCGGGTCACAGGTTTCCAGCCTATATACTGAGTTTATGAAAAGATCAAAGAGATATATTATATAATATAAACAGAATGTAAATAATAATAATAGTAGTAGTAGTAGTAGTAGTAGTAGTAGTAGTAGTAGTAAAAGAAGAAGAAGATGACGAAGTTAATGAGAACTTTGAGATGAAAGATTAATGTAAGGATTAAACAACGATAAAAATAAATGTCAAGGTTAGAGGATCCACTAATGGTACTTCAAACAAGTATAGTATAAACTCTTATTATTCAATTGGAAACCACACATAAAGGAGGTTCCAATCAGATTATAAATTGTTAACATGATTACATTAGTTATCTTATTCGAATAAAGCTAATACTTGTAAATGTTGGCAGGCATTCATGATTATAACTTATGTTAACAAAAAATCAAGTTCCTTTCATAGCTCAGGTGTCGGTTATACCATACAGTATGGGCTATGAAAGTGCCAAGTATTTGTTGTACCAACTGTTATACAACATAAATCTAGATTAACCATTTAACAAGCAAAGTATTAAAAGTGAACAAGATAACAAATATAAAACATGTTAGTATCCAACATTAAGGTCCATGTTAAGTTTATATTATACTTCTTCTTACACCATTAGTGTACCCTTTTCACCTTGACATAATTAACTTAGCTAAACATAATGAAAGAAAGAAACATAAATGAACAAGATAAGAACATAAATGAGAAAGAAGTTAACTAAGTAAAGGAAAGGAAATGAAGTGCATAAACTTGATATTAATGAAAGCAAAACATAAGCAATACAAAGAGAGAAAACAAGAGGATGATCTTGATCTGGAAACCAAGATGCCTCAATACATGGTAAGTGCCTCCTTTTATAGGCCAAAATTTGAAACTATTGATTTGTTGACTAATTGATGAGTGGGTGGCCACATCTTGACTTGGTAACAATCCTTATCTTCTTGTCTGAACAAGACGTCATTGCTAACATCATAATTTGCCCAGAATCCTTAGGAATGTTCTAGGAAATTGTCTCAGCTTTCTAACAAAAAAAAGATGAGGTCATTTGGACTTCTAGAACTCAAGATATGGGCTGAACACTAAATAGTGTCTGGGCTGCAGGTACGCTTTTATTATCATCAATATTATCAATATTTTTTTTTTTGCAAATTATATACTATCCCTTTCCCATAGTTGTTACCTTCAACAAAAGAACATAAATAATGTAATAATCCAATGTGCAACCCACAATCATATGTTAAAGTGTGTGTGTGAAAATGAATGTTTAATAATACTTGTTAAATGAGTATATGAGCAGAATCAAGTGATAACAATGCGAGAGTTTGTAAAACTGAATATTTCAAGAAATATTCTAATAGGCCTTGTTTTGAATATTGCAAATAACCATTATAAAATTTTTACTAAGATGCGTCTCAAGAATAATTCCCCTTTACTCTGCCATCCTAGTAATAATAGTTTTGCCAAATAGTTTTTTAAAAACAAAAACAATTAGTTGGTTAGTTTTTTTTTGTTTGTTTTTTTAAAAAAAAAACTACTACCCTCTCCCCCCAACCAAAATGAGACATTGTCCTCAATGTCCTAAGGTAGAAAGATAGAGTATAAAAGACATCACTTGAAACAACAAACAATGACAAACCTGAAACACACTTAAACAAATATAAGAAGTAACAAAAAAAAAAAATAGGCTATTAATAAAACCACAAGACACAATGTTTCACAAATGAAGGCTCAAATCTAATCTAAGTTTTTTACGGTTTTCCTTAATTGACCAATCTAGGCGACTCATGCAGGGATCAATGACAGGGATGAAAGATTGTAGTTGGTCAATCAATTGTTCAGCAGTAGCAGTAGAGATTATGATTTGTCGTGCCGAAGATGTTAGAAATTCCTGTTCCACAGCTTGATCAAGGAAAGAAAGCAACTTATCATAAAAACCATTAACATTTAACAAACCTATAGGTTTATGGTGAATGTGCAATTCGGCCCAAGATGAAATATGAAAGATCTCTTTCAATGTGCCCAGACCACCTGGTAAGGCAATGAAGGCATCAGCATGGCTAAACATGGCGTTTAGTCGATCAGACATTGTGGGGACCTGTAGTTCCTCTCCAATTGTTTTTCCAATGATGTCCTCATTTGTTAAAGCTTTGGGGACAACCCCCAAAACTTGATTGGCTCCTAAAAATGCAGTCATTGAAACACCTCCCATTAACCCAAGGCTGCCTCCCTCATACACTAAATGAATCTTTCTCTCAGATAGTACTTGACTAAGATGATTTGCTGATTCTAAAAACTCTTTTTCTTTCCCAGGGCTGGATCCATCAAAAACACAAATATTTCTTATGTGATGACTTAAGGAACCTGCCATTTCTACACACTTCTATATTTGATGAATGTATGGGATGAGTAGAAATGAAGGGAAGGAAGAGAAGAATTTATAGATGAAAAAGTGAAAATACAATCATACCACCTATATGTAGGCCAGCTGTAATCTCACACTCTCTCTCTTTATTTATTTATTTTGACAAAGCATGTATGTACAGGTAGTTGTGATTGTGGCTCACATCTTCCCTTGGTTTTACATCCAAGAACGACTTAAACGCCCTCTATGGGTCGGGGATAGGCTTCCCATCCAGTTTTCTTAAAAACTGGCAAACAGGGTCTTTTTTAGTCAGATTCTCAAGACTAAGTCGATCATGTTCTTTATGGAATTGTGGCCATAAATCATGAATTACACGATGCACATCTCAACTAGGATGCGTCTCAAGGGTCAACAAAAGATTATCTAAAGACCCCTTACTCAGGCCATCCTTAATGAATTGTATTTTATCTTCACGGTTTACAAATACTATTCCTAAAGAACGACATGTCGCATTACAAGTCCATCTGGCACATCTGTGACAGACTTTCAGTCGTTTTGCACGACATTTCTTTGCAAAAGTGCTTTTACCTGTTCCTGGCATGTGTGAAATGAAAGAATTGGAGGACTCACCTGATAAGCGGACCTTTGCTTCAATTAGCCATCGAATATCTTCAGGAATTTCATGATTCATTAACAACCTCAATCTTGCACACCTAGCACGGTAAATTTTATTAATCGCATTTGGAGGCAAAGCGGGAAAATACTTTTTCATTTTTTCAAGAGTGGTGTCCATTTTCAAATGAGAATTGGAGAAGAGATTCAAAGAAGGGAGAAAGAGCTAAGAATTGTACAAATATATACAGATATCAATTATTTGAGAAACTGAAAGAACCGACTTAAGTCATGGAGTACCGTTATCCGCCATTTGACCGGGGTGAGAGAGAGACTAGCAAAACAAAAGTCACACCAAAAAGGAACACAAAAAAAATGTGAGAAAAAGAAAATAATCAACCTTTATCTACAAGATCATTCAAACCAATGGATTCATTTTCACAAGGAAACTCATCAAAGTAAGCTTTCAAACGATGTCCATTTACCTTTGAAACATTGTCATTCTTTGAATTCACAATATCAAGGGCCCCATAAGGATACACATGTTTCAAAATAAATGGACTGCTCCATTGTGATCTTATTTTTTTAGAAAATAAATGAAATCGAGAATTATAAAGCAAATGTTTTTGACCCATATCAATTTTTTGACAATTTTCACAAGTTTTGCAGAATGCATGTGTGTCCTTGAACATGGTGGGCCAATAAAATCCATTTTGTAAGATTTTTGCAGTCGTCTTTCTTGATGAGAATTGACTCCTACATGCTTCAGAATAACAAAGTTTAATGACACTACTTACCTCATTGTCAGGAATGCATCTTTGAAATTTTTGATCAGGACAATATTTGAATAAGTTAGGGTCATCCCAATAAAAGTTCTTCATTTCATTCAAAAACTTTCCTTTGTCTTCAATGCTCCAATGAGCTGGCAAATCTCCTAAAGCAAGAAAATTGATATTTTTAGCAAACCAAGGCATTGAACTAAGAGAAAGTGAGGATTTGTCAAGAGAGTAATCATCGATTGGTGGGATGTCAGATGTCAAATCTGTTGTCACTCTTGACAAAAGATCTGCATTAATATTTTTGGTGCCTTTTTCATCCGTGATTTCTTCCTGAGAATAAATCATTTGCAAATCTTCATATTCATCCAACTCAATTTTACTCAAAGAAGATTCAAGTTGATCATGAACTAATTTTTGAATATGATTTACTTCTTGTAAATAATTATCATCTCCAATGTCATGTTTCCAAAAGATAACTTCATGAGTCCATTCCTACAATTAATCAATGCATTAGAAGTGGCAAGAAATGGACGTCCTAAAATAATAGGAAATGAATTACATGCTTCAACAGGTTGCGTGTCCAAGACAATAAAATCCACAGGATAAATGAATTTATCAACTTGTACTAACACATCTTCAATTATTCCTCTAGGCACTTTTACAGATCTATCGGCAAGTAAAAGAGTTACAGAAGTTGGTTTTAACTCACCTAGATTGCGACTCTGAAAAACTGAATATGGAAGTAAATTCACACTAGCTCCAAGATCAAGTAAGGCTCTATCAATTTTATGTTCTCCAATAAAGCAAGAAATTTTAGGACAACCAGGGTCTTTATATTTCAAAGCATTATTGTTTTGAAGAATGGCACTTACTTGTTCGGCTAAAAAGGCTTTCTTTTTCACATTCAGTTTTCTCTTCACAGTGCACAGATCTTTCAAAAATTTAGCATAGGAAGGAACCTGTTTAATAGCATCCAACAAAGATATATTGATCCTTACCTGTTTGAAAGTTTCAAAGATTTTAGAGTTGTGATTGACATTCCTTTGTTTGGTCATGGCAAGAGGAAATAGGAGTGCTAGTGGGGAATCAACATTTTCTTTGCAATGTTCAGGTTCAACCCCTTCCTTACCCTCAGAGATAGACTCATCATCTTTCTCACAAGGTTTAAAAATGGGTTTTTCAATAACCTTACCACTACGAAGAGTGATGACTGATTTGACTTGATCCATGCGTTGGCTTCTAGAACTACTCGCATTTGCATTGTATTGCCCCTTTGGATTTTGTTGTGGTTGAGATGGAAACTTACCTTTCTCTTGGAAACTGAGAGCAGATGTTAACTTTGCAAGAGTATCTTTAAAATTTGTCATGCCTTGAGCAAGTTGAGTGTTGATTGTCTCCTACTTTTCAATGAATGCATGTAATGTTTCCTCAAGATTTCTTCTAGGAGGTGGAGCATAAGGAGGTGCATATCCATGAGAATTTTGAAAATTATGGTGTGCTTGAAATGGTGGCTGTGAAGTTTGTGCATTGTTGCTATCACTCTTCCAACTGAAATTTGGGTCATTTCTCCAACCAGGGTTATACGTTTGTGAGTATGGGTTATACGTTTGTGAGTATGGGTTATGGTTGGGTCTTTGGAAACTATTTAAAGCATGGGCTTGTTCATGGAGGCATTCCCTAAAAGAAGGCAAAGTTGGACAATCATTTGTTGAGTGTTCCTTGGTTTCACAGATTTGACACATAATGTCTTGAACAAATTTTAATTGACCACTTTTTCAATTCAAGTGCTTCGACTTTTCTAGCTAAAGATGCAAACTTGGCTTGGAGGTCATGATCTTCCCTAAGGTTGTGCATACCTCCACTAGATGTATGAGGTTGAGTTTTACTTGGTGCCTCATAAGTACCTGTGGTGTCCCAATTTTGAGCATTTTCGGCTAGCAAGTCTAGGTACTCCATTGCTTCATTAAGGTCTTTATCTTCAAAAGTTCCATTGCACATCAATTCAACCATTTGTCTATCTCTAGGTGTTAAACCTTCATAAAAATGTGAAACCAATCTCCATGTTTCAAAACCATGATGAGGGCAAGTATTAAGCAAATCTCGATACCTATCCCAACATTGGTAAAATGTTTCTCCTGGTTTTTGAGTGAAAGTGATGATTTGTCTTTTGAAAAAGTTTGTTCTATGAGATGGAAAAAACTTCTTTAAAAATTATTGTTGCATTTCATCCTAAGCACGAATAGATCCTGGTCTCAAATTTTGTAGCCATGTTTTAGCTTTATCTTTTAATGAAAAAGGAAAAAGCTTTAATCTAATGGTGTTCATGCTACAATTTGAGTCATTATAGGTATTACAGACCTCCTCAAATTTCCTTAAATGCAAATATGGATTTTCTAGCTCTAAGCCATGAAAAGAAGGTAAAAGTTGAATAATGCCTGGCTTAAAATTAAAATGAGATGCATCAGGAGGGAAAACTATGCATGAGGGTGCACTTGTTCTTGTGGGATTCATGTGGTCTCTAAGTGTTCTCCTATGGTTATTCTCATTATTCTCATTATGAAGCGATTGATTATCTTCTTCGGCCATATTTTATGAAAATGATGAGGATACCCTACAAAGTTAACCACTTAATATACGTGACCAAACTCTCATGCACGTGTAAGAAGAGAATAAAAGGAAGAAAAGAAAAGAGAAGAAAACGAAACAAAACAAAACAAAACAAAAGTTAGATAAAATGAAAAATAAAAAGATAAAATAAAATAAATATTATAATTTATACAAGAATTTACCTCCCCGGCAATGGCGCCAAAAACTTGACATGACCAAAAGCTTGATGACTTCTCCCAAGTGCAGGAGTGTCGAAGTAATAAATAACCCTACAAAACTGGGGTCGAACCACAGAGAGGTTAATTGTATAAATTATAAATAACAAGACAACAACAACAATAATAACAACAACAACAACAACAATAACAACAACAACAACAACAACAATAATAATAATAATACTCAGTACGTGGCGTTGTTACACCTAAGAATGATCTAAAAGATCGGGTCACAGGTTTCCAGCCTATATACTGAGTTTATGAAAAGATCAAAGAGATATATTATATAATATAAACAGAATGTAAATAATAATAGTAGTAGTAGTAGTAGTAGTAGTAGTAGTAATAAAAGAAGAAGAAGATGACGAAATTAATGAGAACTTTGAGATGAAAGATTAATGTAAGGATTAAACAACGATAAAAATAAATGTCAAGGTTAGAGGATCCACTAATGGTACTTCAAACAAGTATAGTATAAACTCTTATTATTCAATTGGAAACCACACATAAAGGAGGTTCCAATCAGATTATAAATTGTTAACATGATTACATTAGTTATCTTATTCGAATAAAGCTAATACTTGTAAATGTTGGCAGGCATTCATGATTATAACTTATGTTAACAACAAATCAAGTTCCTTTCATAGCTCAGGTGTCGGTTATACCATACAGTATGGGCTATGAAAGTGCCAAGTATTTGTTGTACCAACTGTTATACAACATAAATCTAGATTAACCATTTAACAAGCAAAGTATTAAAAGTGAACAAGTTAACAAATATAAAACATGTTAGTATCCAACATTAAGGTCCATGTTAAGTTTATATTATACTTATTCTTATACCATTAGTGTACCATTTTCACCTTGACATAATTAATTTAGCTAAACATAATGAATGAAAGAAACATAAATGAACAAGATAAGAACATAATTGAGAAAGAAGTTAACTAAGTAAAGGAAAGGAAATGAAGTGCATAAACTTGATATTAATGAAAACAAAACATAAGCAATACAAAGAGAGAAAGCAAGAGGATGATCTTGATCTGGAAACCAAGATGCCTCAATACATGGTAAGTGCCTCCTTTTATAGGCCAAAATTTGAAACTATTGATTTGTTGACTAATTGATGAGTGGGTGGCCACATCTTGACTTGGTGACAATCCTTATCTTCTTGTCTGAACAAGACATCATTGCTAACATTATAATTTGCCCAAAATCCTTAGGAATGTTCTAGGAAATTATCTCAGCTTTCCAACAAGAAAAAGATGAGGTCATTTGGACTTCTAGAACTCAAGATAAATAAATTCATAAAAATTGTTCTTTATCCTTCTTGATTTTATTCTTGTTTATAATGCTTGTACTCTTGGACATTGATGGGAGATTAAGAGATTAGTCATAGTTATTTTACTTATTTAATTTAAGTTTGATTTCATCTCTCCTTTCTCGAGGACGAGCAAGAGCTAAGTGTGGGGGTATTTGATACAACCTTATTATTTGACAGTTTTACCCCCATTTACCCACTATTTTACCTCTGTTTTATATATATAATTCCTTGATATTCTTTGTTTTATGTTTTGAAGGTATTTTTGGATGTAAGATTCAAAAAGAAGAAAATTGGAGATAATTAGCAGATTTTACCTCCGATCGATGTTTTGTACAGAGCTTGAGCTCTAGAGGTCGAAACGAAGTGATTTCAGTGGTATTTGAAAGATAATATCCATACCTTTCTATATATACATGGGGGAAAAAAAAGAGCATGGAAATCTCACAATCGCTGCCTTCGGCCATTCCGACTTGAATACTTGAGCTACAGAAGTCCATTTGATGCAAACTCAATTGTGTTAGATTCCTGACTCAAAGACCTATCAGCTTACCAAATTCATCAAAAAAAGAGCTCATATGAGAGAGATATAATTTTTCTACAATGACACATAATTCTGTCAACAAACAGGTTTTGTGAATAAACAAGTACCAAAGTACATCCCAAAGCATCCAAACCAACATCCAAGTCTTTATTTCGACAATTTAACTCGTAAAAACCCAAAAAAAAAAGAGAACTAAAGCCGAAATGACTCCACAATCACTGCCGATTTCTGAATCAGCAGTGACTTAGTTGGCTGTTGATTTCTGAATCATTGTTTTGCTACCAATTTCTGAATCAACAGTGGAAGCAGCACTATTTTTGGCTACCAATTTTTGAATCGACAGTGACACAGTTTTTGGCTGCCAAATTCTGAATTGGTAGCAGTGCAATTTTTGGCTACCAACAACGACATAGTTGGCTGCCGATTTTTGAATAGGTGGTGACGTAGTTTTGCTGCCGATTTCTAAATCGGTAGTGGCAATGTTTTTAGCTGCCGATTTCTGAATCAACAGCGACATAGTTGGCTGTCAATTTCTAAATTGATAACAATGCAGTTTTTATTACCAATTTTTGAATCAACAGCGATAGTGTAAGACCTAATAAAAATTAGAATTGGACCAGCCTATCCTAGGGGAGAATGGGTATAGAAACCAACCTAAAATAACCTAAAAGTCGGGGTAATGACAGCCTTGGTCCTAAACACCCCAACACACTTTGGGGGCTATAATATAAGGAGAGAGAAAGGGAGAATGGGTATAGAAACATAATAAAAATTAGAATTGGACCAGCCTATCCTAGGGGAGAATGGGTATAGAAACCAACCTAAAATAACCTAAAAGTGGGGGTAATGACAACCTTGGTCCCAAACACCCCAGCACACTTTGGTAATAAAAACTAGGAGAGAGAAAGGGTGACTCCCCACTCTTCCCAAAACGAGTTGCATGCTCTTGCCCCACTTCCTTCTTCCCAAAATAAGTTGTATGCTCTTATTCTTTCCTCCTTCCCAAAGATAACTCAACAACTCTGCTGCATGTGCCTCAGGCGTGAGAGAGAGAGAGAAGGGAGAGCTTGACAGGAGGCTGGACAATTGCAAACATGAAGGGAGTATAGGCCTAAAATTGGTGGGAAACTGACAGGAGGAGGAGAAACCGAAGGAGAGGAAGAGGAAGAAGCAAATCGGGAGTAAAAGGGGAGAAATGCTGGCAAACTCATCCTCAAAATACTAAATCCATGAGATATAAACCATGTCCTTCTCCACCTGTTCTTAAGGCCTTGAAACCGAAAGGAAGAAGAAAACTACAAATACATGGCTTAGTAAATTTCACTCCAACTATTAAGGAAAGAACGAAGCTAAAAGGAGGGATAAAAAATAGGGCTGAATGGGGGACCTAATTCTACAATATTTAACAAAAGGAATATTGCAAATTTGAATGCACAAACTTGGAAAGTTGGTTGACCTTGGTGAGAGCTGGACAAAATAGGGATTAAAGGAATAAAATGCATAGATGACAACCTTGTTAGAGATGTTAGATCATGTGAAAATAGAATTAAACTTGTGTTAATGGTGTGATTAAGCATGTTTGGTTGATGTAGTTATATGAAAATATGTTGATAATAAATCTTGAAGAAACATGTTCCAGTTGAAATGAAAATTACCCCTTGATAATACATTGATTTTGTTGTGTGATGAATGGATTTGTATAACTTGAGCTAGTAGTTAGAAGAACCTAAATCAAATATGCATGTTGAAATTTGATGGTGCATTGTTCATACTTTTTTGATATGAATTGGAGTATAACTATTGTCGTTATGTGTACAAGTTTCAGCTAGGAAATGTTATAAAGGAAAAAAGCCTAGCATAAGCTTTACGCTTGGCCAAAGGGCAAAATTCGAATCAGAAATGATTATATCGTGTTCCTGATTTGTGAATCGGCAACTACAGGGGTTGCTTTGATGATTACTAAGTCAGTAGCAACTCGGTTCTCGTCAACAATCTCTGTGTCATCAGTGAGTCAGTCTTGCTACTGAATTGAGTTACCTGCAGCGAATAAGTTTTCATTGTTGAATTGTGTTATCCGCAGTGAATCAATTTTCGTTGCTAAATTCTGGTGCCTATAGCGAATCATTGTTCAATACCGAATTATATCGTCCACAGCGAATCTGCTTTCGTTGTTGAATTATATGGCCTGTAGTGAACTAGTTTTTTCTATCAAATTATGGTGCCAGCTGATTAGTACTTAAAAGTGCATATTTATCAAGGTTTTATATCATCATTTTTCACTTAAAGTATCAATAACTCCTTAACTAAAGCATGTTTTATAATAACAAGTCTAATACTATAAAATACCCTAATATATGGTAAATGTTCATCTTAAATACAAGCCTATCACATAAATCAAAGGATTGATTGATGAATTCAACTACTAAAATTTGTGAAGATAAAGAGAGGGTGAAACTTAGAAAAGAGATGTTGGTGCAGTCCAAACTGGAACACTGTTCGGTAATTGGGTCATATCTCGAGTTCTAGATGTCCAAATAACCTCCATTTTTTTACACAGATTTAGGAACACATAGGCCTACAACTTTCATGTTTTCATCAAGATCTAATAAGGTCGTTTTCAAGTCCAAATTATAGCAACAACGGAGAAGTCCGAATCTGTCCTGCAGCCCGAACACTGTTCAGTGTTTGGCCCATATCTGGAGTTCTAGAAGTCCAAATGACCTCCATTTTTTTTTCCTGGAAAGCTGAGTCAATTTCCTACAACTTTCATGTTTTCCAGTGGACCCAGTTCTGATGGTAGCATTTGTTTTTTATTCAGACAAGAAGATAAGGATTTTCACCAAGTCAAAAGTTGGCCACCCACTCAACAATTAGTCATCAAATCAATAATTCCGATTTTTGGCCTATAAAAGGAGGCATTTGCCATGCATTTGGGAGCTTGGTTGTTCAGATCAAGTTCATGCTCTTTATTTCTCTCTTTATATTTTTTTTGTAATTTTTAAGTTTTGCTTTCATTAATATCTTGTTTATGTTTTTCATTTCCTTTCCTTTACTTAGTTAACTTGTATTTTCTTTATGTTCTTGTTTTGTTTATTTATGTTTCTCTTCTTCATTATGTTTAGATAAGTTTATTATGTCAAGGTGAAAAGGTTACACGAATGATGTAAGAATAAGTATAGTGTAAACTCAACATAGACCTTAATGTTTAATATTAACATGTCTTATCTTTTTATCTTACTAATTCTTAATACCTTGTTTGTTAAATGATTAATCTAGATTTGTGTTGTATAACACTTGGTACAATAAATGCTTGGCACTCTCATAGCCCAACCATATGGTATTACCTACACCTGGGCTATGAAAGGAACTTGATTTGTTGTTAACATTAGTTAACATCATGAATTCCTGACAATATTTAAAAGTATGGTGTTATGTAAATAAGATAATTAATATGATCATGTTAATAATTTATAATGAGCTATTAATGACAAATCATCCGATTGGAACCTCCTCCGTGTGTGGTTTCCAAATTGAGTAATAAGAGTTTATATTATACTTGTTTGAAATACCATTGGTGGATCCTCTAACCTTTACATTTATTTTTATCATTGTTTAATCCTTACATTAATCTTTCATCTCAAAGTTCTCATTAATTTCTTCATCTTCTTCTTTTATTATTACTACTACTACTACTACTACTGTTGCTGTTATTATTATTATTATTATTATTATTATTATTATTAACATTATGTTTATATTATATAATATATCTCTTTGATCTTTTCATAAACTTAGTATATAGGCTGGAAACCTGTGACCCGATCTTTTAGATCATTCTCAGGTATAACAACGACACGTACTGAGTATTACTATTACTATTACTATTACTATTACTATTACTATTACTATTATTGTTGTTGTTGTTGTTGTTATTGTCTTGTTATTTATAATTTATACAATTAACCTCTTTGTGGTTCGACCCCGGTCTTGCCGGGTTATTTATTACTTCAACACTCTTGCACTTAGGAGAAGACATCAATCTTTTGGTCATGTCACCAGCAACGAATCAGTTTTTTCTGTCGAATTGTGGTGGCTTTAGTGAATCAATTTTTCTACAATTTGTGTTGCCTGTAGCGAATCAGTTTTGCTTTCGAATTGTGTTGTCTGCAGCGAATTAGTTTGCTGTCAAATGGTGTTGCCTGCAATGAAGGAATTTTCGCTACTGAATTACGTTGTCTTTAGTGAATCAGCATTTACTACTAAAATTGCGTTGTCTATAGTGAATCTGTGTTCGCTGCTAAAATTGTGTGTCTACAGCGAATCAGCATTCGCTGCCCAAATTTATGTTGTCTGCAGTGAATTAGTGTTCGCTATCGAAAGTGCATGTTTTGCTGCAAATAAGTGATTCATTGCTGAAATTGAGATGTATGCAGCAAATTAGCTTTCTCTACCGAAAGTGTGTGTTCTGCAATGAATTTGTGATTTGGTGCTGAAATTGAGCTATTTGCAGTGTATTAGCATTTGCTGCTGAAATTGAGTTTTCTGCAGCAAATTAGCGTTCGCTGCTGAAAGAGTGTGTTATGCAGCGAATCACAGATTCACTGCTGAAATTGAGCTATCTATAGCGAATTAGCTCTTGCAGCCAAAAGTGTGTGTTCTGCAGCAAATTTGTGAATCATTGCTGAAATTGAGTTGTCTATAGCAAATTAGCATTCACTACCAAAAGTGTGTGTTCTACAACAAATTAGCGTTCACTGCTGAAAGTGTGTGTTCTTGATGCAACCATATTATTCGATAGTTTCACCCATATTCAACTAGTGTTTTGCCTATGTTTTATATATAAAATGCCTTGATATTCTTTGTTTTATGTTTTGAAGGCACTTTTGGATAAAAGATGCATAAAGGAGTAAATTGGAGGTAATTGGCAGATTTGACCTTTATTCGATGTTTTGTGCAGAGCGTGAGCTTTAAAGGTTGAAATGAAGCGATTATAGTGGCATTAAAAAGCTAATATCCTTACCTTTTTGGAAATATAAGGCA
Organism: Populus alba; assembly: GCF_005239225.2. Lineage (NCBI taxonomy): Eukaryota > Viridiplantae > Streptophyta > Magnoliopsida > Malpighiales > Salicaceae > Populus > Populus alba. The sequence goes on from NC_133295.1 coordinate 7,481,001, forward strand.
AGAAAATAAAATAAGGAAGAGCGTGGAAATCACAGCCTTCAAAGTCAAATCTCGTAATCTGCTAGTGTTGACCTTCATCCATTTCGACTTGAATATCTGGAGCTACAGAAGTCCAATTAATGCAAACTCACTTTTGTTGGATTCCAAACTCAAATTCCTATAAACGCTCCAAATGTTAGCCCAAAACAATGTCATACGAGGGAGATATGATGATATGATTTTTCAAAGATGACAATTGAATTTTGCCAGCAAACAGGTTTCGTGAGAAACAAGTCCAAATTACATTCCGAAGCATGTAAACCGATATCCAAGTTTTTATTTCAACAATTTAGCTCCTATAAGTCAAAGCTTGAAGATTTCATGCAAGGCTATTTTTCTTTTTTTAGGAAAATAGTTATTGAAGTACTTAAATGTAAACTGTCTACTTAAGGGAGGACTATTTTGTAAAATAGAGACTAGGGTTTCCTAGGATATAAAAGGAATGAGAGAAGAGAAAGGGGGGCAGCCAACCAAGAGGAGAAAAACGCCCCCCCTCCTCTAAGAAACATGAAATCATGCATTCCTCCTTTTTTATTAGTTATTCAACAAACATGCAAGGCTAAACTCTTTTTCTTGGTTGCAAGGACACAAAAACCTTCAAATTTCAAGAATTGAGAGATTTATTTTACCTTTTCTTTTCAGTTTATATGATGAATATGTTTGTTCTCTTATGCTTATTTTTCCTATGATTGTTTGTTTTCATTGCTAGAGCGGACTCTAAGTTGTTATTATAGACAATCTATTGCTAAGTTTGATATCAAAACCGGAGTTGTGGTATATGAACTTGTGAAGCAACTGAGTTTAATAAATGTGGCGGATTTACGTTATTAATCTTAGGGAGAACATTCAATCAAATCAAACATAGATTGCGACCAGTTATGTTTTCTTGATTAATCAACGTATCTAGTTCTTAAGGCTGCCATTGAATTAAATTACTAGTGCAGACACTGTGGTTATTTGATGGTTAGGGTTAGTTATACGACAAATCCATTAACTAACCAATGTTAAGAAGAGATAAATATTCAGAATATAAATTGATGTTTCATTTCCATGATCAATTTTGATTTCTGTAGGTGGATGTGTGCTTGCAACCAAGGTTTGTTCTCTTGATAATTTTCTAATTTTATTGAATTTTGCTTGATAGTTTTCTGTTTTCTTTTGCTTTAGCTTAGATAGTGTCCAAACTCCCCCCCAAAATGCATATCATCTAGCATAAAAATCTGACTTAAACCTTCCTCATGGAATCGACCCCTTACTTGCTCTATACTATCTTGTGTGTTGTTTTTAAGTTAGGGTAATTAATTTGTGCGACTGCGACATTGTAACAGTTCTACAGTGAATCTATGATTCGATGCTGAAAGTGTGTTCTGTAGCTAATTTATAATTTGCTGTCAAAAGTGTATTGACTGCAGCGAAATTGTGATTCGTTGTCGAAATTGAGTTGCTTGCAGCAAATTAGCATTCGCTACTGAAAGTGTGTTGGATGCAACAAAGTAACTTTCTAACACGATCAAAAGATTGATGTCTTATTCCAAGTGCAGGAGTTTCAAACTAATAAATAACCCAGCAAGACCAAGGTCGAACCATATGGAGGTCAACTATAAAAAATTACAAATAATAAATGAAAAGGTGTTGAAGAGAACTTTTAAGATGTTATATTGATGTAGGGACTAAACAAGGATAAAACAAATGTCAAGGTTAAAGGATCAACTAATGGTATTTCAAATAAGAATAATATAAACTATTTTTATTACTTGGCAGGAAACCACACACAAAAAGGTTCCAGTTGGATTATAACTTATTAATATGATCATATTAATTATCTTATCTGAGTAATGTCAATACTTGTAAATATTGTCAGGTATTCATGATGATAACTTATGTCAACAATAAATCAAGTTCTTTTCATAATACAGGTGTTGGGTATACCATACAGTTGGTTATGAAAGGATCAAATAGTTGTTGTACCAAGGGTTGTACAACACAAATCTAGGATAACCATTTAACAAGCAAGGTATTAAGAGTGAGTAAGATAACAATTATAAACATGTTAATATCAAACATTAAAGTCCATGTTGAATTTATATTATGCTTATTCTTACACCATTAGTGTAACCTTTTCACTTTGACAAAATAAATTTAGCTAAACATAATGGAGATAAGAAACATTGATGTGAACCTCGTGATCACGTGGTCACGCAACCCACGATCAAGATTGAGATCTGATCTCGGAAAGCTGAAATAGGTCTGATAGGAGTGTGACACAATGGAAACCTTCCCCAAGAAACCAACATTATTGGAATGAGTAGAATGACGCCACGAAGCCAGTTAATCTTCGATAAGTCAGATTTAATTTGTTCAAGAACTGAAGAATGCAAAAATCACTCTCACATGTTAAAATTGAAAAATTCAGAATAATGATCATCAAAGCTGCCAAAATTTTGGCTTACATAAGTTTAAATAGTTCTTGAAAAATTAACCCTAATGGACCCCTTATGTAGACTTATATGAGGTCCACTCAAAATTGGCTCAAAACCCTAAATTGAAAAGCCCATAACCTGATCCAAACAAGCTTTGGACCCTAGCTCAAAATAAAGTTTTAATTAAGCTCAAACATTAAAGAAAATAATAAAAAGAACTAATCTGTCATTAAATACCATCATCCCTTCTTTCCTTGTGTAGCTAGAATGAATAAGGAATCCTTATAAGAAAAGGATTCTGGAACATTAATGAATCACTGCCACACTTGTAGATTATATTGCAGCTCATTAAAGATCTCTGTGGAACTAGGAAATTCCCAAAACCAGCTGCCACATCCTTGTGGGAAAAGGATCCTAACCAAATAGGAAGTCCACAAGTCAAATGGAAGTAAATAACAAAATTCGTACAACCTCTGTTGACCAGTATTGTGGTTCCTTCCCGAACTCCGATTGACCTGAATTTTTAACCCAAGGTAGTAAAACATGTTTGGAGAGTCCACATAAAATATTAGCCCGATCCAATGATCCAACGGTCGGATTGAGAATTATAATTGTTGACGTAAACTTGGATTGTTGCGCTTTTTACGCCAAAATCTAAATATGACCTTACTTGAGTCGTATCATAGGGCTGAGCCGTATCAAACATGAATAAACAAAATAAGAACATAGTTATGATATAAGTTAACAAAGTATAGTACAGAAAATGAAAAGTATAAACAAGAGATTAATGAAAATATAACTTGAAATAAAACTTGAACATTACAAAATACAAAGAGAGCAAGAGCAAGATCTTGATCTGAAAAACCAAGATGTCTAAATGTATGGCAAATGCCTACTTTTATAGGCTAAAATTCAAAACTATTGATTTGATGACTAATTATTGAGTGGGTGGCCACGTCTTGACTTGGTGACAACCATTATCTTCTTGTTTGAACAAAACTTCATTGTTCAAAAATGAGCGTTCTAGGCATTTGTCACAGCTTTCCAACAAAACAAAAATGAGCTCATTTGGACTTCTAGAACTCGAGATATGGGTTGAACACTAAGCAATGTATGGGCTACAAGACAAATTTCGACTTCTTTTTTGTTACTACAATTTGAACTTGAAAACGGCCATTTTGAATCTTGGACTCTTTATGAAAGTTTTAGGCCTATGTCTTAGCTTTCCATCAATATAAACTAGACCTAAATCCAAGTGCTACAGATCCATTTATGAGTCAATAACCAAATAGTGTTCCAGTTTGAAATGAACCAATATCTCTTCTCTAAGCTTAGCCCTCTCTTTGTCTTCTCAATTTTAATAGTTAAACATATCAATCAATGAATTGTGAAACATGCCTGCAATTGAAATGAGGATTTACCATATATTAAAGATATCTTATGTTATCAAACTTGTTTATAAAACATGCTCAAGTTAGGAAATTTAATGATACTTTAAGTGCATATGATGATATAAAACCTTGATAAAAATGCATTTTTAAGTACTAATCACATTCGTTGTCAAAATTGAAGTGCCTGCAGTGAATCCGTTTTGCTGCCAAATTGTGCAACCAACAGCGAACCAGTTTCCGCTACCGATTTTCTACAATAGACTCCCTGGTGACTTAAATGCTTACAACAATTTCACGTATGATTGTGTAAAATGTGGAACATTTGCATGTGAACATATGGATTCTTGAAATAGGTATGGTGATGAATGTGATTTCAGAATGCAAATGTGCTAATTTGTGACCATTGACATGTTAGGTGGAGCGACCATGATTGAACCTTCGAGCGAGCAAGCACACCCCACAGGAGGAACAGGTAGGTGGTTTGCACCTTTTTCTCGTATGATGTTTATGTTTTGAAATAATTTACTTATAATGATATTTTATTAAATCCTTGTTGAATGATGAAACGACAATGAAGTGTTTGATTGAAGTCTTGATGATTGTCGAAACGACTACGAAATGTCGATCGAGTTCTTGTTAAATGTTAAAACAATGATGGAAATGTTAATGTTTCTGAAATGACCTGTTAGAGGGGGATATATTATTGTGTTGCAATGAATATAAAACTGACTATAAGATGTTCATTGGGCTATTATAAATTTGGTTTGCTGATGAATGGTAATATGAGTATTACAAAGGATCTACTGTTGTATTTTATTGAATGTAAATGTGACGAACGATTGTATGAGTATTACGAAGGATCTACTGATGTGTCTTATTGAATATAATTGTGATGAATAGTTGTATGAATATTATGAAGGATCTATTATTGTATTTTATTAAATGTGATTGTGAGGAATGATTGTATGAATATTATGAAGGATCTACCGTTGTATTATATCGAATGAAATTGTCACGAATGGTTGTATAAGTATTACAAAAGATCTATCATTGTATTATACTAAATGTTAATTATTACAGATGGTTGTATGAGTATTATGAGGGATCTATTGTTGTATTGTATTGAACATTAATTGTCATGAATGGTTGGATGAGTAATATAAAGGGTGTACTATTGTGTTACTGAATCCTAAACTGTTATGGAATGTTTTGTTTGTGTATTATAAAGGATCTATTATCATGTTTAGTGAATGCTAAATTATTACGGAACGCCTATACGACTATTGACACAACCAAAAGATTGATGTCTTCTCCCAAGTACAGGAGTGTCGAAGTAATAAATAACCCGGCAAGACCGAAGTCGAACCACAGAGAGGTTAATTGTATAAATTATAAATAACAAGACAATAACAACAACAACAACAACAACAATAACAATAATAGTAATAGTAATAGTAATAATACTCAGTACGTGGCGTTGTTATACCTGAGAATGATCTAAAGATCGGGTCACAGGTTTCCAGCCTATATACTGAGTTTATGAAAAGATTAAAGAGATATATTATATAATATAAACAAAATGTAAATAATAATAATAATAATAATAACACTAATAATAATAATAAAAAGAGGAAAAAGAAATTAATAAGAACTTTGAGATGGAAGATTAATGTAAGGATTAAACAATGATAAAAACAAATGTCAAGGTTAGAGGATCCACTAATGGTATTTCAAACAAGTATAGTATAAACTCTTATTACTCAATTTGGAAACCACACACGGAGGAGGTTCCAATCGGATGATTTGTCATTAATAGCTCATTATAAATTATTAACATGATCATATTAATTATCTTATTTACATAACACCAAACTTTTAAATATTGTCAGGAATTCATGATGTTAACTGATGTTAACAACAAATCAAGTTCCTTTTATAGCTCAGGTGTAGGTAATACCATACAGTTGGGCTATGAGAGTGCCAAGCATTTGTTGTACCAAGTATTATACAACACAAATCTAGATTAACCATTTAACAAGCAAGGTATTAAGAATTAGTAAGATAAAAAGATAAGACATGTTAATATTAAACATTAAGGTCCATATTGAGTTTACACTATACTTATTCTTACACCATTAGTGTAACCTTTTCACCTTGACATAATAAACTTAGCTAGACATAATAAACTTAGCTAAACATAATGAGAAGAGAAATATAAATAAACAAAACAAGAACATAAAGAAAATACAAGTTAACTAAGTAAAGGAAAGGAAATGAAAAACATAAACAAGATATTAATGAAAGCAAAACTTAAAAATTACAAAAAAAAATATAAAGAGAGAAATAAAGAGTATGAACTTGATCTGAACAACCCAAGCCCCCAAATGCATGGCAAATGCCTCCTTTTATAGGCCAAAATTCGGAATTATTGATTTGATGACTAATTGTTGAGTGGGTGGCCAACTTTTGACTTGGTGAAAATCCTTATCTTCTTGTCTGAATAAAAAAAAAAATGCTACCATCCGAACTGGGTCCACTAGAAAACATGAAAGTTGTAGGCAATTGACTCAGCTTTCCAGGAAAAAAAAATGGAGGTTATTTGGACTTCTAGAACTCCAGATATGGGCCAAACACTGAACAGTGTTCGGGCTGCAGGATAGATTCGGACTTCTCCGTTGTTGCTATAATTTGGACTTGAAAATGGCCTTCTTAGATCTTGATGAAAACATGAAAGTTGTAGGCCTATGTCTTACTGAATCTGTGTAAAAATTTGAGATCCTTTGGACATCTAGAACTCGAGATATGACCTAAATACCAAACAATGTTCTAGTTTGGACTGCACCAACATCTCTTTTCTAAGTTTCACCCTCTCTTTATCTTCACAAATTTCAGTAGTTGAATTCATCAATCAATCCTTTGATTTATGTGATAGACTTGCATTTAAGATGAACATTTACCATATATTAGGGCATTTTATAGTATTAGACTTGTTATTATAAAACATGCTTTAGTTAAGGAGTTATTGATACTTTAAGTGCAAAATGATTATATAAAACCTTGATAAATATGCACTTTTAAGTATTAATCACACCCCCCAACCAACTTATTACTAGTCCCTAGTAATCAAAGCGTTAAAATAAAAAAACAATTTGCAAATTCCATAAAGCAAGGCATTCATCATTCAACTTACTTTAATTTATCCAGATAAACAAGCTCTCATTAAATTCATATATCTGCTCAATACCTCTTAAACAAGATATTAATAAACCTTTTTTTTGTGCTCAAAAGATCAACATATAGTTATGGGGCTTGACTTGGAAGAAAAACAAATTTTTGTTCTAATGTTTAAGGCTAACTTCCTTATGTTGCGATGTCGCGGTCGCACAAATTAATTACCCTAGCTTAAAACACACAAGATAGTATAGAGCAAGCAAGGGGTCGATCCCACGAGGAAGTTTGAAGTTAGATTTTTATGTTGTACGTTATGTAATTGGGGGGGATTGATTTGAAATGATTTAAACTATGGCAGAAATTAAACTAGCAAACAAAATCAATTGAAACTGAAATATATCAAGAAAACAAACCTTGGTTGCAAGCACACATCCACCAACGGAAATTAGAACCGATCCTTGAAACGAAACTCCAGTTTATATTATGAATTTTATCTTTTCTTAATATTGGTTAATTAACGGATCCGCCGTATAACTAGCCCTAACCAACAAACAATCACAGTGTCCGCACTAATGATTTAATCCAATGGCAGCCTTAAGATCTAGATAAATTCATTAATCTTAACAAACAAGTTGTCAATTTGTGTTGCTATGATCGAATGTTCTCCCTAAGTTTAATAACGTAGTTCCGCTACAATTATCAAGCTTAGTTGCTTCACAAGTTTATATACCACAACTCCGGTTTTGATATCAAACTTAGCAATAGATTGTTCACAATAATAACTTAGAGTCCGCTCTAGCAATTAAGATAAACAATCATAAGAAATATGCATAGGAAAACAATCATACTCATTCATAACATAAACTGAAAATAAAAGGAAGAATAAATCTCACGGTTCTTGAAATCCGAAGGTTTGTTGTGTCCTTGCAACCAAGAAAACGAGCTTAGCCTTGCATATCTATTGAACAACTACTCCTAAAGATGAAAGAATACATAATTTCTGATTTGTAGAGAGGAGAGTTTGTGTTTCTTCCTTCTTCTTCTTCTTTTTTCTTCTTCTTCTACTCACCCTCTATTTATACACAAATTGTAAGTAAGAAAATATCAAAGCTCAAGTGTGAACATCAATAGATGGTGGTAGTGTGAAGGCTGCTGGCTGCTGGCTGCTGGCTGCTGGGTTGAGGTTGGTGGCTGCCATGAGGTTGGTGGCTGCCTTGAGGTTGGTGGCTGCCTTCCTTGACCTTCTAGAATATTTACTAGAGGAGCTAAATTGCTGGTCGGTTTGGATGCTTCTAGATGAAATTTGGATTCGTTTCTTCACGCAACCTGCTTGCTGGCAGAATTTAGCTGTCATCTTTGAAAAATCATATATCCCTCATATGACATCGTTTTTGGCTGAAATTTGGATCGTTTATAGATCTTTGAGTAAGGAATCCAACAAAATTGAGTTTGCATCAATTGGACTTCTGAAGCTCCAGATATTGAATTTTGAATGGGCAAAGGTCAACATTGGCAGACTGCGAGATTTGACTTTGAAGGATGTGATTTCCATGATCTTTCTCTTTTTATTTTTCTTGCATTACATTTCCAAAAAGGTATGGATGTTAGCTTTTTAATGCCACTGGAATCACTTCATTTCGATCTCTGGAACTCACGCTCTGCACAAAATACCGACTGAACGTCAAATCTGCCAATTACCTCCAATTTACTCCTTTTTGCATCTTTCATCCAAAAATGCCTTCAAAACATAAAACAAAGAATATCAAGGCATTTTATATAAATAACATATGCAAAACACTAGTTAAATGCGGGTGAAACTATCGAATAATATGGTTACATCAAATACCCCCACACTTAGCTCTTGCTCGTCCTCGAGAAAGGATAAATTAAATTAAATTAAAAATAACTATGATCAATTTCTTAATCTCCCATCAATGTCTAAGAGTACAAGCATTATAAACAAGAATACAATCATGAAGGATAAATAATATAATTCTCATGAATTTATTTACATGCAAACTTCAAAACTCAATCAATCGTCTGGATTTAAATGAAATCTATGCCATGCCAAAGTGATAGGTCCTCTCATTGATATACACTCCAACACTCATGTGTTTAGGGTTTATGTGTTTAAATCTCTCAAATTCAATCAAAGAGTATGTTCTACCATAAGCTTGCTTTTCAATCTCATCTCCATTAGCAACTTATTACAAGTATTATATGAATCAAAAGGTCTTATTTTCCGGTTGTAATAGGGCTGAGGTTAAGGTGAGGTAAAAGAAAGTAAAAGGAAAGGTTCAAACCAAAGAAAGTAGAGCATTTTGAAAAATAATACTTCAAACAATATAATTCCATTAAAGCACATAAATTTTTCATCTTTAATCACAAATGTTTAACTCCTTTTGATTTCAAGCTCTTTCAACATAAAACCTTAAGAACATAAAGGAATACTTTTTTTTTCTTTTTTCTTTTTTTTTTTCTTCGGCAACTTTGCCCATTTTTTCATCAAGCATCACTTCTTTGTTTTCATATAATTTCCAACCATAATTCCATGAAATATTACAAGTATATGCTCTACTAATCCTTGGCCAGGGAAAAGAAAAACATATATAAAGTTAAGGCTTATACATGGATAAAGCAAAAAAAGATAACCAAGCTCAAAACGGGTTCACTAAGGATAATATGCTTTAGGTTGGCTTTTTGGCTTGAGGGGTTAAAATTCCTAATGCCTTTATCATCTTCATGTATATTTGTAATGGGATATAATCTCAATAAGATATGAAGCAAGTTCTAGAGATACTTATCATTGAAAGAATGCACACTCAAAGAATATAATTTTGAAGGCTCAAAAGCTTGCATTTGTATAACACTATAAAGTCAACATGGCATATTCTCAAAGTCAATCCCTAAACCAATTAAACCTTAAAATTTGCATGCATACTCCTTCATTTGATTTATATCTTCATCTATCTCAATTAATTCTCATACATAATACTCATATTCTCAAAAAACCAATAGGAGTTAAAAAGATCAAAATGTGTGTTTTTTTTTTTTTTTTAAGAACAACAAAGAAAATTAAAATAAGAAAACCAAAATTCTCTCAATACCCCCACACTTAAAACACAACATTGTCCTCAATGTTGAAATAAAAGCAAAGGAACATAAGAGAATGACAAAGATAAAGTAAAATACGAAAAATAAAAGATAAGGAAAAAGAAAGCAAATCTGATTTTTTTTTTTTTTTGTGCTGGGTTGCCTCCCAGTAAGCGCTTTTGTTTTATGTCATTGGCTCGACATATTGCATGCTCATTCTTCATAGATTGGTTCAATTAACTCTACAGAAGCGGTGAGTTCTGCCGTCCAACCTTCATAGAAAGGTTTCAAACGATGCCCATTGACTTTGAGTATGTTGTTCGTTTCTAAACTTGTAATTTCAACTGCACCATAAGGAAAAACATTAGAAACAACAAATGGTCCAATCCAACGAGAGCTTAACTTTCTAGGAAAAAGTTTCAAACGCGAATGATAAAGAAGGACTTTGTCTCCAACATGAAACTCCTTTCTTGTAAGCATTCGGTCATGAAGATTCTTAGTCTTTTCTTTGTAAATCCTTGCATTCTCGTAAGCATCATTTTGAATCTCTTCCACCGTAATTCCAATCTTTTTAGGCACCAAAAGGATAGGCGCCACCCATTCACTATCCGTGATGGGGTAAATGACTCCTGCATCATGAAGGACAATTTGCAAAGCTTGCAAATCCAATGTTGATTCATGCATGTTTTGGGGAACACATATATGCCTTTCCATCTCTTCTATCTTGGTAAAATCATAGTCATTGCTCAAAGCCATGCTTAATCCATACTCATCATCAAAATCACAAACTGGCTGCACACACTTACCAACTTGGTCATAACATGTGATAGAATAAACATTGCTATAAGGATATGCCATTGCATCATGAAAATTAAATTCAATTTTTTCATCTCCTACCTCCATAGACAAGGTATCCTTACCACAATCAATCTTTGTGTTGGCAGTTTTCAAGAATGGTCTCCCAAACAATATAGGAGTGCTGGTTGATGAATCACAAGAATCATGTTCCATATCAAGAACATAAAAGTCACATGGAATAACCAAACTATCAATCTTGACTAGGACATCTTCTATCACACCAAGTGGGTAAACAAAACTACGATCCGCAAGTTGCATTACAATACTAGTTTTATTCAAAGGCTCTAGACTAAGAGAATCATAAACATGTTTAGGCATAACACTAATGGATGCACCTAAATCGCATAAAGCTCTTTTAAAACTAGCATTACCAATAACACATGGGATAGTAAACGCACCTGGGTCTTTTTGTTTCAAAGGCAGATTCTTTTGAACAACAGCAGATACAACTTCACCCATACTTACCGTTTCATGACCTTTCAGTTTTGAAAGCTCTCTTGGTAGTACACAACTCCTTCAAGAATTTGGCATACTTGGGAATTTGCTTGATAGCATCAAGCAAAGGAATGTTGAGTTCTACTTTCTTAAAAACCTCTAGAATCTCTTTTTCCTTGTCCTCTTTCTTTGACCTAGAAGAACTCACGGGAAAGGGTGGAATTGTTGTAAAACTGGAATTCATTGAGTGAGGAGTTACCTTTGGAGTGTTGGTCTTTGTTTCAGTTTGTGGAGGAGAAGGATGATGTATCTTCTTTGTACTCAATTCAGTTTCTATCTCTTCTTCTTCCTCCATCTCAATTTGTTTTGACCTTTTCTCTTCAATTTCTTTCCCACTTCGCAACATGATCGCACTAACATGCTCTATTGGATTCAATGCTTGGGAGGGCAATTTTCCATTCATTTGTGCTTCCAATTTTCCCACACTTGAAGCTACTTGCCCCATTTGCTTTTCCAAGTTGTGAATACTTGACCTTGTTTCCTGTTGAAAAGACATGACATTTTGTTGCAAAGTAACAGTATTAGAAGCCAAAGTTTTCATCATCTCACGAAGATCATCATTGGATGACGATTGTCTGGCTTGATAATTCTGTTGGGGTTGAAATCCATTGGGATGGAATTGTTGGCCTTGATTGCCTTGTTGAGGTTGGTTCCCATATCGTAGGTTAGGATGATCTCTCCATCCAGGATTGTACGTGTGGGAAAAAGGATCATACTTACGCTGAGGTTGTCCGTTGAATGCTCCATCAATTGCATGAGCTTGTTCAATGTAATCTTCTTGCATTGTTGGGCACATATTCGAAGCATGTCCTTGTGAGGAGCATATGCTACAAACTTTCACCTGCTGCACATTTCCACAAGCCAAAGAACGCACAAGAGAAGTAAGATCATTAACTTTATTTTCAAGGTTAGAAATACTTACCTCATTTACTCGTTTGTTGGAGAAGTCTCCACGAGTGCCAAATTGTTTTGAGTTGGCTGCCATGTTTGAGATCAATTGGCGTGCAGCCTCAGGTGTCTTATCTACCAATGCGCCTCCACTTGCAGCATCAATGATACTACGGTCAGTAGGCATCAATCCTTCATAGAAATATTGAATGAGTAGCTGATCGGGTATTTGATGATGAGGGCATTGAATACACAATTGCTCAAATCTTTCCCAATACTCTGAAAGTGTCTCTCCATGAGATTGCCGAATCCCACATATTTCTTTCCTTATGTTGGCAACTCGAGATGCTGGGAAATACTTCTCAAGGAAAATCTTCTTCATGGCGTTCCAAGTTCTAATAGATCCTGGGAGAATAGAGAAAAGCCATGCCTTTGCTGCCCCTTTTAAAGAGAAAGGGAAAGCTTTCAACTTAACTTGTTCTTCATCAACTCCATTCGGTTTCATGCCAACACAAACCATATGGAACTCCTTGAGATGAGTATGAGGATCTTCTCCTGCAAGACCATTGAATGTTGGTAACAAATGTATAAAACCAGATTTGAGCTCAAAGTTTACATTATTGTCTATGTTTATGCACAATGGTTGATTCTCCACGTTAGGAGCAGCAAGCTCCTTGAGTGTTTGTTGTCGTGCAACCGCCATGGTGTTGAGGTGAACTTCCTTTCTTAACTTGCGTAAAGTGCTTTCTATTTCAAGATCAACCTGCACTAGACTCTGATTAGTAGAACGGGTTACTGGCATCAATTGCTAAGAAAACTCAAAAGGAAGCAACCACACAAGAGAAAAAAAAAAATGCAAATTATATGAAAATCCTATGCTAGAAAACTAAAACTACCTAAAACCTTAGAACACAGTGGAATTTGGCCTCGATAGGGTGGGGCTAGTGGTATACCACTAGTCTTGTTCAGAACGTCATTTCACTTCAGAAAACGAAGGTTAGAAACCTAATTCCACAAACAATTCTGTCTTCAACAGTACCGCTGCGGCAAGTGAACAGTAACACCGCAAGCAAAAATTCTGTTTTTTTTTTTTTTTTTTTTTCAGAAATGTAAATAACAATCACAGAAACTAAAAATAACAGTACAAGCACAAGAATCAACTAAAATTACCTCCCCGGCAACGGCGCCAAAATTTGTTGCGATGTCGCGGTCGCACAAATTAATTACCCTAGCTTAAAACACACAAGATAGTATAGAGCAAGCAAGGGGTCGATCCCACGAGGAAGTTTGAAGTTAGATTTTTATGTTGTACGTTATGTAATTGGGGGGGATTGATTTGAAATGATTTAAACTATGGCAGAAATTAAACTAGCAAACAAAATCAATTGAAACTGAAATATATCAAGAAAACAAACCTTGGTTGCAAGCACACATCCACCAACGGAAATTAGAACCGATCCTTGAAACGAAACTCCAGTTTATATTATGAATTTTATCTTTTCTTAATATTGGTTAATTAACGGATCCGCCGTATAACTAGCCCTAACCAACAAACAATCACAGTGTCCGCACTAATGATTTAATCCAATGGCAGCCTTAAGATCTAGATAAATTCATTAATCTTAACAAACAAGTTGTCAATTTGTGTTGCTATGATCGAATGTTCTCCCTAAGTTTAATAACGTAGTTCCGCTACAATTATCAAGCTTAGTTGCTTCACAAGTTTATATACCACAACTCCGGTTTTGATATCAAACTTAGCAATAGATTGTTCACAATAATAACTTAGAGTCCGCTCTAGCAATTAAGATAAACAATCATAAGAAAATATGCATAGGAAAAACAATCATACTCATTCATAACATAAACTGAAAATAAAAGGAAGAATAAATCTCACGGTTCTTGAAATCCGAAGGTTTGTTGTGTCCTTGCAACCAAGAAAACGAGCTTAGCCTTGCATATCTATTGAACAACTACTCCTAAAGATGAAAGAATACATAATTTCTGATTTGTAGAGAGGAGAGTTTGTGTTTCTTCCTTCTTCTTCTTCTTTTTTCTTCTTCTTCTACTCACCCTCTATTTATACACAAATTGTAAGTAAGAAAATATCAAAGCTCAAGTGTGAACATCAATAGATGGTGGTAGTGTGAAGGCTGCTGGCTGCTGGCTGCTGGCTGCTGGGTTGAGGTTGGTGGCTGCCATGAGGTTGGTGGCTGCCTTGAGGTTGGTGGCTGCCTTCCTTGACCTTCTAGAATATTTACTAGAGGAGCTAAATTGCTGGTCGGTTTGGATGCTTCTAGATGAAATTTGGATTCGTTTCTTCACGCAACCTGCTTGCTGGCAGAATTTAGCTGTCATCTTTGAAAAATCATATATCCCTCATATGACATCGTTTTTGGCTGAAATTTGGATCGTTTATAGATCTTTGAGTAAGGAATCCAACAAAATTGAGTTTGCATCAATTGGACTTCTGAAGCTCCAGATATTGAATTTTGAATGGGCAAAGGTCAACATTGGCAGACTGCGAGATTTGACTTTGAAGGATGTGATTTCCATGCTCTTTCTCTTTTTATTTTTCTTGCATTACATTTCCAAAAAGGTATGGATGTTAGCTTTTTAATGCCACTGGAATCACTTCATTTCGATCTCTGGAACTCACGCTCTGCACAAAATACCGACTGAACGTCAAATCTGCCAATTACCTCCAATTTACTCCTTTTTGCATCTTTCATCCAAAAATGCCTTCAAAACATAAAACAAAGAATATCAAGGCATTTTATATAAATAACATATGCAAAACACTAGTTAAATGCGGGTGAAACTATCGAATAATATGGTTACATCACCTTAGGTTGGGATTATTTTTTTTTTCTTTTTATTTATTTATTTATATACACATACAACTTGAAACACAATGTATCTTTAACCCATGTAACGAGTTTTAGGCTAATGACTCCCATACCAATTGGTCTTAGGGCATTAGGTGTTGGGACACCCCTACGAGCTTAGCAACTCGGGTTGCAGATACTGATACGTAGATAGTGCAATGTTTGATTCCCTTAAGCTTTTCTCCTCAACCCATGTAACAAGCGTTGGGTCAATAGCTCCCAAGTCAATTGACTTTAGGGTATTAAGTGTTAAAACACCCCTTCGAGCTTAATTGCTTAGGTTAGGGTGGCTACGAAACCAAACTTATCTATCTTTTTATTATCATTGTTTTTTTTTTTTTTTTTTTTTTGCAAATTATGTATTATCCCTTTCCCTTAGTTGTTACCTTTAACAAAAGAACATAAATAATGTAATAATCCAATGTGCAACCCAGAATCATATGTTAAAGTGTGTGTGTGTAAATGAAGATTTAAGAATACTTGTTAAATGAGCATATGAGCATAATTAAGTGCTGATAATACGAGAGTTTGCAAACCTGAATATTTCAAGAAGTATTCTGATAGACCTTGTTAAGAATGTTTACTAAGATGTGTCTCAAGAGTCACTTTAACAAAAGAACTTCTTTTACTCTGCCATCCTAGTAACAACAGTTTTGCAAATAGTTTATGAAATAGATAACACGGTTTTTTTTTTTTTTTTAAAATATCAACTACTACCCTTTCCCCCCAACCAAAATGAGATATTGTCCTCAATGTCTTAAGGTAGAAAGATAGAGTATAGAAGACATCACCTGAAATAGCAAACACTAACAAACCTGAAACACACTTAAACAAATATAAGAAACAACAAAGCACAATAATAAAACCAAAAGACGCAAATATTTATAGATGAGAAATTGAAAATGCAATCACACCACCTATATGTAGGCTAGTTGTAGTCTCACACTCTCTCTCTCTTTATTTATTTATTTATTTATTTTGAAAAATCATGTGTATGTACAGGTAGTTATGATTGTGGCTCACATCTTTCCTTGGTTTTACGTCCAAGAACGGCTTAAGGCGCCCTCTATGGGTCGGGGATAGGCTTCCCATCCAGTTTTCTTAAAAACTGGTAAACAGGGTCTTTTTTAGTCAGATTCCCAAGACTAAGTCGAGCATGTTCTTTATGGAATTGTGGCCATAAATCATAAATTGCACGATGCACATCTCCACTAGGGTGCGTCTCCAGAGTCAATAGAAGATTATCTAAAGACCCCTTACTCAGGCCATCCTTAATGAATTGTATTTTATCTTCATGGTTTACAGATACGATTCCTAAAGAGCGACATGTCGCATTACAAGTCCATCTGGCACATCTATGACAGACTTTCAGTCGTTTTGCACGACGTTTCTTTGCAAAAGTGTTTTTACCTGTTCCAGGCATGTGTGAAATGAAAGAATTGGAGAACTCACCTGATAATTGGACCTTTGTTTCAATCAGCCAACGAATATCTTCAAGAATTCCATGGTTCATTAACAACCTCAATCTTTCACACCTAGCACGGTAAATTTTTGTAATCGCATTCTGAGGCAGAGCGGGAAAATACTTTTTTAATTTTTCAAGAGTGGTGTCCATTTTCAAATGAGAATTGGGGGAGAGATTCAAAGAAATGAGAAAGGGCAAAGAATTGCACAAATATATACACAGATATCAGTTATCATGGGAAACTGAAAGAACCGACTTAAGAGTCACGGAGTACCATTATCTGCCATTTGACTGGGGTGAGAGAAACTAGCAAAACAAAAGTCACACCAAAAACAAACACAAAGAAAATGTGAGAAAAACAAAATAATCAACCTTTATCTACAAGATCATTCAAACCAATGGATTCATTTTCACTAGAAAACTCACCAAAATAAGCTTTCAAACGATGTTCAAATACCTTCAAAACATTATCATTTTTTTAATACTCAATATCAAGGGCCCTATAAGGATACACATGTTTCAAAATAAATGGATCGCTCTATCATGGTCTTATTTTTTCAAGAAATAAATGGAGTCGAGAATTATAAAGCAAAACGTTTTTACTAGTATCAACTTTTTGACAATTTTCACAAGTTTTGTAGAATGCATGCGTGTCTTTGAACATGGTGGGCCAATAAAATTCATTTTGTAAGATTTTTACAGTCATCTTTCTTGATAAGAATTGACTCCCACATGCTTTAGAATGACAAAGTTTAATGACACTCCTTACCTCATTGTCAGGAATGCATCTTTGAAATTTTTGATCAAGACAATATTTGAATAAGTTAGGGTCATCCCAATAAAAGTTCTTCACTTCATTCAAAAACTTTCATTTGTCTTTAGTACTCTAGTGAGCTGGCAAATCTCATGAAGCAAGAAAATTGATATTTTTAGCAAACCAAGGCATTGAACTAAGAGAAAGTATGGATTCGTCAGGAGAGTAATCATCGATTGGTGGGATGTCAGATGTCAAATCTGTTGTCACTCTTGACAAAAGATCGACATCAATATTTTTGGTGCCTTTTTCATCCGTGATTTCTTCTTGAGAATAAATCATTTGCAAATCTTCAGATTCATCCAACTTAATGTTACTCAAAGTAGATTCAAGTTGATCATGAACTAATTCTTCAATATGATCTACTTTTTGTAAATCATTATCATCTCTAGGCTGCTTGCAAATGTTGAAAATATTCATCTCTAATGTCATGTTTCCAAAAGATAACTTCATAAGTCCATTCCTATAATTAATCAATGCATTAGAAGTTGCAAGAAACGGACGTCCTAAAATAACAGGGAATGAATTACATGCTTCAACAGGTTGCGTGTCTAAGACAATAAAATCCACAAGATAAATGAATTTATCGACTTATACTAACACATCTTCAATTATTCCTCTAGGAACTTTTACAGATCTATCAGCAAGTAAAAGAGTTATAGAAGTTGGTTTTAACTCACCTAGATTGAGACTTTGAAAAACTGAATATGGAAGTAAATTCACACTAGCTCCAAGATCAAGTAAAGCTCTTTCAATTTTATGTTCTCTAATAAAGCAAGAAATTGTAGGACACCCAGGGTCTTTATATTTCAAAGCATTATTGTTTTGAAGAATGGCATTTACTTGTTCAGCTAAAAAGGCTTTCTTTTTCACATTCAGTTTTCTCTTCACAATGCATAGATCTTTCAAAATTTTAGCATAGGAAGGTACCTGTTTAATAGCATCCAACAAAGGTACATTGATCATTACCTGTTTGAAAGTTTCAAGGATTTCAGAATTGTGATTGACTTTCCTTTGTTTGGTCATGGCATGAGGAAATGGAAGTGCTGGCGGAGAATCAGTCTTTTCTTTACAATGTTCAAATTCAACCCCTTCCTTACCCTCAGCGATTGACTCATCATCTTTCTCACAAGGTTCAAGAGTGAGTTTTTCAATAACCTTACCACTGTGAAGAGTGATGACTGATTTGACTTGATCCATGTGTTGGCTTCTGGAACTACTTGCATTTGCATTGTATTCCCCTTTGGATTTTGCTATGGTTGAGATGGAAACTTACCTTTCTCTTGAAAACTGAGAGCAGATGTGAATTTTGCAAGAGCATCTTTAAAATTTATCATGCTTTAAATAAGTTGAGTGTTGATTGTCTCTTGCTTTTCAATGAATGCATGCAATGTTTCCTCAAGATTTCTTTTAGGAGGTGGTGCATAAGAAGGTGCATATCCATGAGAAATTTGGAAATTATGGTGTGCTTGAAATGGTGGCTGTGAAGTTTGTGCATTCTTGTTATCATTCTTCCAACTGAAATTCAGGTGATTTCTCCAACCAAGGTTGTATGTTTGCGAGTATGGGTTATGATTAGGCCTTCGGAAACTGTTTAAAGCATGGGCTTGTTCATGGAGGCATTCCTTGAAAGAAGGCAAAGTTGGACAATCATTGGTTGCATGTTCATTTGTTTCATAGATTTGACACACAATGTCTTGAAGAGATTTTAATTGACCACTCGTTTTCAATTCTAGTGCCTCAACTTTTCTAGCTAAAGATGTAAACTTGGCTTGGAGGTCATGATCTTCCCTAAGCTTATACATACCTCCATTAGATGTATGAGGTTGGGTTTTACTTAGTGCCTCATAAGTGCATGTAGTGTCCCAATTTTGCATATTTTCAGCTAGCAAGTCTAGGTACTCCATTGCTTCATTAGGGTCTTTATCTTCAAAAGTTCCATTGCGCATCAATTGAAACATTTGCCTATCTTGAGGTGCTAATCCTTCATAAAATTGTGAAACCAATCTCCATGTTTCAAAACCATGATGAGGGCAAGTATTAAGCAAGTCTCGATACCTATCCCAACATTCGTAAAATGTTTCACCTGGTTTTTGAGTGAAAGTGGTGATTTGTCTTTTGAAAGAGTTGGTTTTGTGAGATGGAAAAAACTTCTTTAAAAATTGTTGTTGCATTTCATCCCAAGCACGAATGGATCCTGACCTAAGATTTTATAGCCATGTTTTAGCTTTATCTTTTAATGAAAAAGGAAAAAGCTTTAATCTAATGGTATTCATGCTACAATTTAAGTCATTATAGGTGTTACAAACTTCTTCAAATTCTCTCAAATGCAAGTATGGATTTTCTTGATCTAAGCCATGAAAAGAAGGTAAAAGTTGAATAATGCCTGGCTTAAAATTAAAATGGGATGCATCAGGAGGGAAAACTATGCATGAGGGTGCACTTGTTCTTGCGGGATTCATGTGGTCTCTAAGTGTCCTAACACGGTTATTCTCATTATTCTCATTATGAAGTGACTGGTTATCTTCTTCGGTAATATTTTCTGAAAAATGATGAGGATACCCTACAAAGTCTACCACTTAATGTAAGTGACCAAACACTCATGCACGTGTAGAAAGAGAATAAAAGGAAGAAGAAAACAAAAGAAAAAAAACAAAATAAAAGAAACAAAGTTAGATACAAGAAAAGTGAAAAGAGAAAACAAAATAAATACTATAATTTGTATAAGAATTTACCTCCCCGGCAACAGCGCCAAAAACTTGACACGACCAAAAGATTGATGTCTTCTCCCAAGTGCAGGAGTGTCAAAGTAATAAATAACCCGGCAAGACCGGGGTCGAACCACAGAGAGGTTAATTGTATAAATTATAAATAACAAGACAACAACAACAACAACAACAACAACAATAATAGTAATAGTAATAGTAATAGTAATAATAGTAGTAATAGTAATAGTAATAGTAGTAGTAATAATAATAATAATAATAATATTCAGTACGTGGCGTTGTTATACCTAAGAATGATCTAAAAAATTGGGTCACGGGATTTCAGCCTATATACTGAGTTTATGAAAAGATCAAAGAGATATATTATATAATATAAACAGAATGTAAATAATAATAATAATAATAATAATAATAATAATAATAATAGTAATAATAATAATAATAATAAAGTAATAATAATAATAATAATAATAATAATAATAGAGGAAGAAGAAATTAATGAGAACTTTGAGATGGAAGATTAATGTAAGGATTAAACAATGATAAAAAAAAATGTCAAGGTTAGAGGATCCACTAATGGTATTTCAAACTAGTATAGTATAACCTCTTATTACTCAATTTGGAAACCACACACGGAGGAGGTTCCAATCGGATGATTTGTCATTAATAGCTCATTATAAATTATTAACATGATCATATTAATTATCTTATTTACATAACACCAAACTTTTAAATATTGTCAGGAATTCATGATGTTAACTGATATTAAAAACAAATCAAGTTCCTTTCATAGCCCAGGTGTAGGTAATACCATACGGTTGGGCTATGAGAGTGCCAAGCATTTGTTGTACCAAGTATTATACAACACAAATCTAGATTAACCATTTAACAAGCAAGGTATTAAGAATTAGTAAGATAAAAAGATAAGACATGTTAATATTAAACATTAAGGTCCATATTGAGTTTACACTATACTTATTCTTACACCATTAGTGTAACCTTTTCACCTTGACATAATAAACTTAGCTAAACATAATGAAGAAGAGAAATATAAATAAACAAAACAAGAACATAAAGAAAATACAAGTTAACTAAGTAAAGGAAAGGAAATGAAAAACATAAACAAGATATTAATGAAAGCAAAACTTAAAAATTACAAAAAAAAATATAAAGAGATAAATAAAGAGCATGAACTTGATCTGAACAACCCAAGCCCCCAAATGCATGGCAAATGCCTCCTTTTATAGGCCCAAATTCGGAATTATTGATTTGATGACTAATTGTTGAGTGGGTGGCCAACTTTTGACTTGGTGAAAATCCTTATCTTCTTGTCTGAATAAAACAAAAATGCTACCATTCGAACTGGGTCCACTGGAAAACATGAAAGTTGTAGGAAATTGACTCAGCTTTTCAGGAAAAAAAATGGAGGTTATTTGGACTTCTAGAACTCCAGATATGGGCCAAACACTGAACAGTGTTCGGGCTGCAGGACAGATTCGAACTTCTCCGTTGTTGATATAATTTGGACTTGAAAATGGCTTTCTTAGATCTTGATGAAAACATGAAAGTTTTAGGCCTATGTCTTACTGAATCTGTGTAAAACTTTGAGGTCATTTGGACATCTAGAACTTAAGATATGACTCCATTACCGAATAGTGTTCTAGTTTGGACTGCACCAATATCTCTTTTCTAAGTTGCACCCTCTCTTTATCTTCACAAATTTCAGTAGTTGAATTCATCAATCAATCCTTTGATTTATGTGATAGACTTGCATTTAAGATGAACATTTACCATATATTAGGGCATTTTATAGTATTAGACTTGTTATTATAAAACATGCTTTAGTTAAGGAGTTATTGATACTTTAAGTGCAAAATGATGATATAAAACCTTGATAAATATGCACCTTTAAGTACTAATCAAGTATCACGAAGGGTTTGCTATTATGTTGCAGTGAATGTCAAGTTGTTATGAATTGTTTGAATAAGCAATTCAAAGGATATTACCATGTTGTAATGAGTTTATAAACCACCTCTGGAACATTTGATTGGTTGATAATGATCTTCGGTTAATGGCATTCGAAGGGATGACAAGGACAAATGATTGATTAGCTTCGGCTAGTGGCATCAGAATGGATGACCATCACAAATGATTAATTAGCTTCGGCTAATGGCATCTAAAGGGATGACTAGGACAAATAATTGATTAGCTTCGGCTAATGGCATCCTAAGTGGATGACCGAGATGAACAAATGATTAACTTAGGCTATTGGCACCCTAAATGGATGACCAGGATGAGTAAATGATTAGCTTCAGCTAATAGCACTCTAAATGATTAGCTTCAGCTAATGGCATCTAAAGGGATGACTAGGACAAATAATTGATTAGTTTCGGCTAATGGCATCCTAAGTGGATGACCGAGATGAACAAATGATTAACTTAGGCTATTGGCACCCTAAATGGATGATCAGGATGAGTAAATGATTAGCTTCAGCTAATAGCACTCTAAATGGATGACCAAGATGAATAAATAACTAGGTTCGGCTAATAACATCCTAAGTGGATGACTGAGATGAATAAATGATTGGCTTCGGCTAATGGCATCCTAAGAGGATAGTCGGATTTAAGATTTAGGAGTTAATTTCAAGAATTGATGCGTTCATGTATACTATGTTTTGTAGATACTAAGTATATGAAAGAGCTATGATTGTTATGCTCTAAACAGAGAAAAAAATTAGTTTGGTTAATGGTATTTAAGATGAATGATCGAGTTTGAGTACTGTAATTAGCTTTGGTAATTGATGAATTATTAATGATGGTATTTACATAAGGACAAAATAATAAAATTACGCTCTTTTGATCCATGAATGAAATGTTACAGTAATATTGTTTTATTATGTTTCTTTAAATTGCCTATAATGCTTGAAATTATCTTGTGTTGTAATAGGGACATCATACCAACATGGTGTGTAGGGAAATCCGTTTCGCAACTCACACATTTTGAAAAGAATTATATATTTACATGTTATAAGTGATATAAGTTCTATATGAACAAATGTGTTAATCACTAAATTAGTCATCCGACCCCTTTTGTAAAGACTAGTAATGAAGATTGAAATGGAACATGGATGTGAATGTGTGAACAAGTTGATATGATGTGTATGGATATACATATAAGCTATTCATCAAATGAGGATGTCGTGTTGTGAAATTACATGAGGTCAGGATAATGAAAGTACTAGTTATGTAACTTGTTGTTCGACATTCTTGTATAATCTCGTAATGTTAATGAGACTAGAACAAGAATGTGAATTTATAAGTATGTCAATATGATGTAATGTAAACCTATAAGTATGGAAATATCATATTATGGGCACGTGTATTGAGAATTCGTTTCATAAGAATGTTGATTTACATTATCCTACATAGATTGTGCCTTGATAATGAACAAAATGCAATGATAAATCTAAAGAATGATGTGGTGAAAAACATTTAGAAACAAGATGATTAAAAAAAAATTCCATCAATTTTGACCTTGACAAGGCCGGGTCGTTACATTAGTAGTAACTTTTAGAGTTTGTGAAACCCTAGTTTCTCTTTTACACCTATGATTCTTTCTGTTGTTGGGCGCGAGCTACCCCACTCCCGCGTTCTCATGCTCCTCGGTGGATGGTAGTGAGCTGGATAAGGGTCTCCCTATAAATGAGATAAATGATGATCCTGCATCATATAATCTTGTATAAAAGTCATCACCTAGGGTTAATGGTCTTAAGAACCTTTTGACTGGTCTTTTAAAGTATGGGCAAGTGGTTGGTTATATGGAAGGAAAATGAACTTGATCAACAATACTCCTCAAACATCTAGGGTAGCTGCATTACACACATCAATCATAAAAAAGTTAAGTTTGAGGCTATGAAATGAGGGATGGTTGGTTACATAATGAACTTAAGTCTGAGGCTAGCTGCATTACACACATCAATCATTAAAAAAGTTTCTAGTTTAAATATTCATCAAAGAAAAATGGTAAAACATAACAAAAAAAAAAAGATGAAATACATAGAAACCCCTTTCTTGGAAAGATGGTGGCCTCGGGACTCAATAGCACATGCAATAAAGTAAATAAGATTCCAATTATTGATGCAAAGGATGGAATTCTTTATTTTTACCAGGTTTCAAACATGAGGAAAAACATCAAAACCTGATGGAAATGGACACAGACTTCACACAAAATAGTATCATCATCAGCCAACCATCCTTCATGGATTAGACAACACACACACACACACATCCCATGAAAAGAAAATACATATGTTAAAATACAATAAGGAAAATATGTTTTTTAAGAGGTCAAAAAACTAAGGATGAATCAACATAAGGTTTAAAGAAGGATCAATTAAAACAAATTGTTTATGGGTGAACTGATTAGGGCATAAGTTTTTTGAATTAATTGATCAAAACAAGTTGCTTATGGGCAAATCAATTAAACATAGGTGTTCTAAAGGAATTAGTCAAACAAACAACTCATTAGGTGAATTGATTAGAAAACACAAGGTTATATATTAATTGGTCAAACAAAATGCTTATTGGGTGAACCAATTAAACACAAGTTTTCAAAAGGAATCAGTCAAACAAACCGCTTATTGGGTTGAGTGAACTAATTAAACACAAGTTTTCAAATGGAGTTAGTCAAAAAAATTGTTCATTAAGTGAACCAATTAGAAAACACAAGTTTTCAAATTAACTGGTCAAACAAACCGTTTATTTGGGTGAACTAGTTAAACACTTAGTTTTCAAAAGAAATCACTCAAACAAACTACTAATTAGGTGAACCAATAAAAAAACATGAGTTTTTAAATTAACTAGTCAAACAAATTACTCATTCGGTGAACTAATTAACACAAGTTTTAAAAACGATTCGATCAAATAAACCACTCATTGGGTGAATTGAAAAGAAAACACAAGTTTTCAAATTAACTAGTTAAACAAATTGCTCTTTGGGTGAACCAACTAAACACAAGTTTTTGAAAAGAAATCGGTCAAATAAACCACTCATTAGGTGAATCGATTAGAAAACACAAGTTTTTAAATTAACTGGTCAAATAAACCGCTCATTAGGTAAACTAGTTAAACACAAGTTTCCAAAAGGAATCGGTCAAATAAACTACTTATTGGGTGAACTGATTAGAAAACACAAATTTTCAAACTAACTACTCAAACAAACTGCTTACTAGGTGAACTAGTTAAACACAAGTTTTTAAAAAGAATCAGTCAAACAAACTGCTTATTGGCTAAACCAATAAAAAAATTCAAATTTTAAAATTATCTAGTCAAACAAACCTCTCATTGGGTGAACTAGTTAAATACAAGTTTTTGAAAATAAATCAGTTAAATAAATTGCTTATTGGGTGAACTGATAAGAAAACACAAGTTTTCAAATAAATCAACAATCCTTAAACTCATAACATGTAAATGATCAGCCCAAAAAAATTGAGCAATTGACTCGTACAGCTAGTGCTAATGAGTATTCATCAAATCCTCTAGTATCAAAATTTAAATCACACATTCACAATCACAATGCAAAAATTCAAGATTTTATATAACAAAATAATTAATGGTCAAATATCATACACAATTAATCAATGGATTTTCATACAATCACACATGGCAACAATTAATTGAATTATCAATCATGCAATCACATCAATTTAATAAACATTTCATAAAGATGCATCATGCCCCGTCAGCAATGAGGCAATCAAAAGATAATCATGTATGACAATAGTTTATCAGGTAATCAGTCACAAAAACCATAATCAATTCATCATTCATCGAGTCATGATTTGGTCAATCATCAAGACCAACAGTAGTCTTGGATGATACTCAAAAATCAAATCACAATCTCGTCCTCCTCATTTCATTGCAAAAGATTGATTTCATCTGTATTTTCTCCTAAACAATTACCCAATGATCTCAAATCCCTCAAGTTTAGTGTGCCAATGCATCGTACACTTCAATAAGCCAAATATTCATAAATATACATGCAAAAGTAATTATTTTTAATTAAAAGAAAATAAATTTTGGGTTCAAAAAATTAACATTCTACCCCTTGCAAGACCGAGAAATTACATTCTTGTTCGACAATGTAGTTCACTGTTCACACTGCGCCCCTATTGTTGATGCTATAGTGACTCTGACGAGATGATGACGATCTAACCAGCCAGGGAGGTAGATCTCAACCTCTTCCATCCCTAGTTGTTGTGTGCCTCACTGCCAACCAGGGGATATATTGGCGACGATGAAGTCTCAGTTTGGCTGTTCAGTTTCTTTTCTTTTTTGAGCCTATTTGGAACTGTGATAGCAGTGATGATTTAAAGTGTTTTTTATTTAAAAATATATTAAAATAATATTTTTTTAAAAAAATTTATTTTTAACATTAACACATCAAAACAATCTAAAAATATATAAAAAAAAAAATAAATTTTAAAGGAACGCGATTTACCAACAGCTATGGTTAAAATGGCAGGAAGGGTCTTGGTCGTCGTGAGGAGGCTCTCATTTATGTGGTGGGGGCGCCGTGATGGGTGGTTGTACTGCGAAGAAACAGCTGGTTATCAGCAACGAGGAATATATGGGACAAGAAGTGGGATACTATGCGGCGAGCCTAAAGTAGACCTGGTGAGCTTACCTTGAGATTTCGGTTCTGATCACTTTAGGTCTGATCCAACGATAACAATCAAATCTCATTTAAATTGATATGGCCATGATTTCTTAGGCTATGATTACATGTCGCAAGTCTATGGTAGATCTGTGAGATCTTTTCTGAAGATGATTTTGATTGCTTCATATTGATAATTTTATCTGATGGTCTTATGAAAAATGATATTGTACGGGCGAGTCCATTTGAGCCCTCTTTGATCTAACGGCTGATATATTAGAAGTCTGATCCAACGGCTATGGGTTCTCTTGATTATGATGAGGTATGATTGACCCTAAATCATGTTGTTTAAACCAACGGATGATATTCAATATCCTTCTGGAATATCCAGTTGAGATCAGGTTGGGGTTTGATCAGATATGAACGTTTTACTCTAGGCTTTCAGATCAAGGGCCGAGACTTCTTGATGGTTTTAATCTAAATGATCATATTTCTCTTCCTAAAACAACGGCTCAGATTCAATTTTTTTTTTGTACCCTTTTTTAGTTGTTTTGATAGGGTGAGCGAAAAGGAGAAAAACTGGCACGGTGTTTCAAAATTTTCTTTAAAGTTCGATCATCCTCACCCTGTGTGCAAGGTGGGCGTCCTGCGCAGTGGCCCATTTACAGGCGAGAGCACCGCCGCAGTAATTACATGCATTTTTTATGCATTAATTACTATTATACACACACATGCAAATTTAAAACCAGTGTTAAAAGACAAGTTTTGACCGCCAAAAATCAAGTTTGCTCCCGGAAAATATTTTGACCACAGCAAAATGTTTTGACAGTTAAATTACACATTTGACCATAGCAATTTTTTTTCTCATTTCGACATGGTAAACTCCCTTTTGACAACAGAACGAGCCAATTTTGATCAAGGAGCCCTGGATTTGACTGCAAAAAAATCTTTTTAAGCTAATTTTGATTGAAAACTTAATTTTGATATGAAAAGATGGGTTTCAACTTGGCAACTTTGGTTTGACAAGAAAACAATGTTTTTTTCCACTTTTAATGAAATCATTTTTGGGCTAGAAAATTTCTTGAACATCATTTTTTTTTTGGTGGTGGGGCCAAAATAGATGGTGATAGTTTTTCTTAACTCATTTTTTGGTTATTCTCAAAATTCACTTTTTCTCTTCAAAAAATTAAAAAAAAATTCGGAGTAAAACAAATTCAAAAAATAATAACAGTGAGAAGAGGATGTTAGAGTGCCTAAAATAATGGTTAGAAATTCATTGTGGAGGTTTAAAAATACAAAGATTAAAATTTAACAGTATATTTTTTAATGATAAAGGGCCATGTTGACAAAAAAAATAAATTTGAAGAAGAAAGATCCAAAAACAAATATTTATAAACTTAATTAAATTTTATTGGAAGTTTAATTGAATTTATAGAGGGTTTGATTGCAAGAAAATTTGATTTTTAAATCAATTTGGGCTTTAATTTGAAGGAATTAAAGGTTGGGGGTCAAATTACAAATTTTAAGATTTAATTTGGTCAAATCAGGAGCTTAATTGCATAAATGCAAAACCAAGGACCATACTAGAAAAAGGTGTTGTGATGAGCCACGAAGTGAACCACGAAGATCTGCAAGGGTAGCAGTAAAAAACCCAAAGTATTTCGATTAATTGTTTGTTGTCACGCATGGACTTGTGACCAAGGACATGGTCTAACTTGTTAGTCATGCCCACAAAGCATGCGTGCTTAAGAATAGGTCTATGTGCTTAAGAATAGGTCTATTAATTATTTGACTTTCAATAATGCCGAAGTGGCTGATTGCCAGTAGAAGGTAGTGTCCTGATTCTGAGGGATACGATCCTAGAATTAGGAATGTTTGTTAGTTTTTTTCCTGTATAAAAAGACCCTTTGGGAAATCAGAAAAGGGCAACTTATTATCATTCAAATACAATTCTTGAGGTTAATTCTCACCCGAAGTAGAATAAATTATGCATTACATAGTTATAGCTTGAGGTTAATTTGTTCGGGTGGGCTGATGCAGCTGAAAAAGCATTTCAAGAACTCAAAACTGCATGACAACAACACCCACACTTGCGATGCCCAATTTCAATGAACCTTTCACCATTGAGTCAGACGCGTCTGGTACTGGCATCGGGGTTGTTTTGAGTCAACAACGGCAGCCTATCGCATTCATGAGCCGCGCATTGGGTATTACCAAACAATCATGGTCGGTGTATGCTAAAGAAATGCTGGCCATCATTCATGCCATTCAAACATGGCGACCGTTTCTGCTGGGAAGGAAGTTCTTCATTCAAACCGACCAGCGCAGCCTCAAATATTGGTTGGATCAACGTATAGTGACACCTGAGCAACAAAAATGGGTAACAAAATTGCTTGGTTATGATTATGAGATAATTTATAGACCGGGTTGGGATAACAATGCAGCTGATGCTCTCTCACGGGTGCTGGGCAGTCCACGCCTGGATACTTTATCTGTCTCTCACACTTCTTTATAGGACGCAATCAAAGATGAGGCCCGCGGCAACCCCTACATGTTGACAATCAGCAACAAGGCTACTGCAAATCCCGGGGCTCCCTACAACTGGCGTAATGGGTTGGTCTACTACAAGAATCGGGTGGTGGTGCCACCACATTCACAAATCATTTCCCAGTTGCTCCATGAATTCCATGACTCTCCCAGTGGTGGCTATTCTGGTGTCTTACGTACCTACAAACGGTTGGCACAACAATTCTATTGGCCCTCCATGTTCCAAGCAGTGAAGACGTATGTGGCAGCATGTGAAATCTGCCAATGCACTAAAAATGACACACTATCCCCGGCTGGTCTTTTGCAACCTCTTCCAATTCCGTGTCAAGTTTAGGATGACATTACGATGGATTTTATTGTTGGTCTTCCCCCCTCAGCTAGCAAAACTACAATTCTGGTTGTTGTTGACAAATTGAGTAAATCAGCTCATTTCATGGCTATGGCGCACCCATATACTGCTAAAATGGTGGCTGAAATTTTAATTACTGGCGTTGTCAAGCTCCATGGCATGCCTCAGTCTATTGTGAGTGATCGGGACCCCGTGTTTATCAGTCATTTTTGGCAAGAATTTTTTAAATTGTCCGGCACCAAATTGAAGATGAGTTCAGCTTACCATCCGCAAACTGACGGACAAACGGAGGTCGTTAATCGCTGCATTGAGCAATATTTACGTTGCTTTACTTACCAACAACCCCGTAAGTGGTATTCATTTCTACCTTAGGTTGAATTTTGGTACAACACCACCTATCATGCCTCATCAGGTATGACCCCATTCCAGGCTCTCTATGGGAGACCACCACCAACGATTCCTCAGTACCATGAAGGATTTTGTCCAGTACACGAAGTTGACAAGAACTTAGCTTTGCAAGATGCTCTGCTTCAGCAACTTAAAAGCAATCTTCATGCTGCAAATAATCGTATGAAACAACAGGCTGATGCCAAACGCAGAGATGTTGAGTTCCAGGCTGGTGACAGGGTATTTCTCAAACTACATCCCTATCGTCAGCAGTCTGTATTTAAGCGAGCTTATCAAAAACTTGCCAGCAGATTTTATGGGCCTTATATCGTGGAAGAAAAGATTGGAAATGTTGCTTACAAACTCCATCTCCCCCCCAGCTCTCGCAGCCACCCCGTTTTTCATGTATCTCTTTTAAAGAAAACGGTGGGAGATCACATTACCACTCACATTGACCTGCCTCCAGTAGCAGATGATGGGGAATTGCTCCTGGAACCGAAGTGTGTGTTAGATACTCGCTGGGTAAAACATGGATCCAAATTTATTGAGGAGAGTTTAATCCAATGGAAGCGGCTTTCACGTGATGATGCTACATGGGAAAACACTCAGGAATTACGCGACAAGTTCATGAATTTCAACCTTGAGGACAAGGTTTGTGTCACAGGGGGGAGTATTGATGAGCCACGAAGTGAACCACGAAGATCTGCAAGGGTAGCAGTAAAAAACCCAAAGTATTTCGATTAATTGTTTGTTGTCACGCATGGACCTGTGACCAAGGACATGGTCTAACTTGTTAGTCATGCCCACAAAGCATGCGTGCTTAAGAATAGGTCTATGTGCTTAAGAATAGGTCTATTAGTTATTTGACTTTCAATAATGCCGAAGTGGCTGATTGCCAGTAGAAGGTAGTGTCCTGATTCTGAGGGATACGATCCTAGAATTAGAAATGTTTGTTAGTTTCTTTCCTGTATAAAAAGACCCTTTGGGAAATCAGAAAAGGGCAACTTATTATCATTCAAATACAATTCTTGAGGTTAATTCTCACCCGAAGTAGAATAAATTCTGCATTACATAGTTATAGCTTGATTGGGACCTATCATGCTGAAATCTGGGGTTTGAATTGAAGTTTGTTAAGGGTGAAATTGAACAAAATTAAAAGTTTGAGGCCAATCATGGGTGTAATTAGAGATAAATCACAAATTAAAGGACTAAAGCGTAATTGGCAAAAAAAATATTGTTCATCTTCTTCTTCAGCAAGACTGGTTGAGTGGCCTCTTTCCCAAGGCGTTCGTTGCCTTGTTTCTTCCTCAAATTAGATGAAACTTGCACGTAAACGATCCACCGACACTTGACTACATGATAGTGTAAGAAGTTCAGGTTGATCGAGGTTGCAGAGGAGATGGCACCGCCCCAAACTAGCCAACCTGACCATCCATTTTCATGCACAAAACTAATAGTTCATCATTGCTACTTTGAACCAATGGTTGAGATTCTTTCAGGTAAAACCAAGGGTTGAGATTTGGTTCCAGAAAAGACAAAGTGTCCCTCTTCCATTGCCTATAAATAGATTTGATTTTCACGGTCTAGAGGTGTAGAAATTTGGGTTCAAAATCGGCCAAGAAACCACCCTCCAACACCCAATTTTGTCATCCTCTCTCTCTCTCTCTCTCTCTCGTTCTAGCCGTCGTAACACGCTACCATTAGCCCATCCGCCACCCTATCCACCAATAGCAACACCACTGAGAACAGCCACCAGCATCATCGTGAGCCACCAGGTCAGCTTCCTTCTTCTTCATCTTCTTCTCCAGCTGCGTCCTCCACTTTTATGTGTGAACAGTGGAGAGTTCTCCACTGTTCACTAAGCTGGGCAGTGCTGACCCAGACAAAAATTATTGGGTTGGGTCCGGCCTAGTCCAAAAATTTCCAAAAAAATTCCTTTAAAAAATTTTTGTGATTTTCCTGCATATTTTTTTTTTTATCAATTTTGCTTAATATTGGTTTCTATTTTTATACCATAAATATACAAATTTGGTATTAAAATATAAGGTTTTTGTCAAAAACATTGCAAAAAATTATAAAACAAAAAAAAATATTTTGTTTTCATGCATGTGGTCAAATCTCTCAAAGATTAAAAAAAAAATCATATCATTTTTTTCATACAAAAAACACAAATATTCAAATATGTTTTGGCATGCATTTTGGCTTTAATAACAAGTTTATTAAGGCCATGAAAATTAGGCTAATATTTCAAAAATTTCAAAAAAAAAATGTTTTCTTTTAATATCTAGGATTATGAATTTTACATGTAAAATGTATTCTCGTTATTAAAAAGGTATTTCTTTTCTTAACATAGAACGATTAGTTTTTTTTACCTGATAAGATAAGAATTTCTTTACCGATGAGAACTTTTTTTAAACTCTAAACAGACTAAAAATTAGAAAACACGATTATACCTTTTTTTTATGAGACAATCAAACAATGCAGCTTACCTTAGGTGGGGCATATTTGGGATGCTAATACCTTCCCTTTACGCAACTAGTCCCTGTACCCGATCTTTAAGACTAGTTAGGGTTCCTAGTGACCAAAAAAATAGGTAGCGACTCCCTTTCTCGCTTTCCATTGATAAAAGAAAAGAATTCATTGTCTGCTCCATTTTTCCGATTACCTCAAACCTACCTGATGAAGTGGAATCTCGCCGCAATGCTGCACACATGCGATAGAATGGCGACTCCACTAGGGACCTTATGGACTAAGCTTTATTTTTGTCTGATCATTGTGTTTTATTGTTTTGGTTCGCATATTTACTGTTAATATGAATTTCCTTTATTTATTTTATTATGCGCTTTAAATTCTATACATATTTGTTCATGCATTGTATAGAATTGCCACAGGCATCACATACTTTAATTTTTTAGAAGCACACACAAGCTTCTAAGTTAGGAGGGGAATTAGTGATCTACCCTATAACTATTGATCAAGGTTCATATACGTGAAACACTCAACTCATATCTGAGTGTCTGCTTGGTAATGGTGCACATACATGCTTTAATCATTTCTCATAACGCCCCCATACTGTCTTTATAAAGATCATCACTGGGCAGATATAAGACCATTTTGAGACCAGATAAAAAGTCTACCCATCATGTAATGGCCTAGAACCTTTCTTTTGAGTATGGGCTCCCTAAATAGTCATCTTGCATGGGTTCTCACCATCCATACCCAATGTGCATGTACATACATTTGTATCCGTACACATACGTCCATTGTAAATACCATACATACATACGAGGTTGAAATACAGGTCCCCAAAGAGTCTACAATACCCGACTCCGAGCAAGAAACATGGAAGATGAAGAGCGGGCTCACCGTGATGTCCATTTTCAAGAAGAGTTAAAGTCTCTAAAGATAACCATGGTTGTCCTCACTAGCTTACTCGAGCAAACACTAGGAAATACCTTTGGTGAAGTTCCTTCCAACCAACCTATCATTTTTTTTCAAACCCCAACACCAGCTCAGTTCGAAGAAATAATGAGTGAATATGGTTAATAGCCTTAACACAATCCAACCTTTCAGCAAAAGCTTTGTGGAGAGGCTGACCAAAGGGGAATTTTTTCCAGATTTGGAGAATGGAGCCCGATTCCTATTATGTAAAAAAAAAATACCTCTTTATCATGCCTATAATGCTTTAGTTTCAACTTGTTTTAGTCTTGTTGGTAACTTGACTCATGATACCACAAGACTTTCTCTGTCAAATGAGTCTTTTTAGTTAATAAGATCATGTATTTTTCTATGTTTATGACATGCCTTTATTTTTTGTTGTTGTTTCATGCAAATAATACATCGAGCACAACCTTTACTCACGAAACAACTACACCAAGAATCCTTTGGTGTGTTTCCCTTTTCTTCCAAAACCATGCATGATCTCACATGTTCACAAGTATTTTTGGGAATTCAAAGTTTTAGTACAAGATAGAAATTATAGTGGTGTTTGTCCAAACAAACAAGTTCTGGAAATTCAAGTAATTCCTTAGAAAGGTAACCAAACACCTAGAAAACCTGAAGGACAACCCAAAACTTTAAAGTTGAGCTTCAATGAGAAACCATTTTACATATTCGTATAAAGGTAAGGCTTACTGATCCTAAGTGCATACATTTGAAATGAGGAAAGGCCTTATTTGGCAATCCTTTCACAAGGCTAAAATAGACCTTTTGTAGTCCCCATTTGAGCCCAATACTTCTCTTGAGATAACTAGGGGCAAGTGTAAGAAATTTATTAAAAACCTCGACGATTAACAGTGCCTAAACAACACTGGGGTGCATGAAAGAAAATTATCAATGATCAAAGGTGCCCAAAAAAAAACTAAGGGGCATGAAGAAAAATCCAAAAGGTCCAAAAGATTTGAGCTTTCCAAAATAACTAATATGATGATGCTCAACCAAGTGAAGGAAAAAAACAAACAAGAAGTCCCAACCCAACACTGGGGGAACAATAAACCATTTTGAAAATAAATTAAAATGAAAAAAGGTCAGGAAACAAGCACTAGTGATCCTTAGTCTTGAAATTACTTAAACACCTTTTGGGCCTATAAATATCCTTTTGTCCATAACAAATAGCCAAAGCCTATGTTACGTGCCTAATCAAGCCCTTTCTAATCAAGGGCAAGCAATCTGAATTGGTATGCAATTCTTTCCCACACGAAACAAGCTTTATTATTCATGCAAATAAAATGAATGCTTTGAAGACTAGTTCTTTGAAACCCTCGAATTGAATCTTGAACTATTTTTTACCAACAAAACATCACTGCACATTTTCACCAAAAGCAAAATAAAGATTCTTTCATCACTTATGAAAAACTGTCCATGGAAATCACTTGAATTTCTTCAGAAAAAGTTTGCTTTAAACCAATGTCAAAATGATTTCTGTGTCTGGAATAGCTTTAAGATTCAAAAAAAAAAATTCTTGCATGAAAACAACTCCTTGTAAAAAGACAAATCTTCCTTCACATGGCCTCATACTCAAAGAAAACCCAATTGAACACTTGGGGGCATGATCAAGCTAGGGGGCAACCCAAAAACACATGATAGGGCTAGCTCCATGATTCCCTTTTTAAGAAAACAAAATGTAGGGTAGAGTTGGTGACCTTTGAGATAAAGGTCAGGACAAAGAAGCATAATGAAATCAAGTCCTTCCTAGAGGTCAAGATCACAAGATATGACTCAAGTAAGTAAGAGCAAAAATGCCATTGAAGTTTACTACCAAGACTTAAACTTTTGAGAAAGGGAAGACTTAAACTTTTTTAGGACACCTTTGAGCTCTTGCTTCTCGGGTAATACATTTTCTAACTCTATATCCTTTTGAGTGTGTCTTTGAGCCCTCATCTCTTGGGTAGTGCATTATTCAACCCTACCTCCTTTTGAGTGCGCCTCTGAACCCTCATCTCTTAGGTAGTGTGTTTTCTAACCCCACCTTCTTTCAGTGTGCCTTTGAGCCCTCACCTCTTTTCGAGAGCGCCTTTGAGCTATCACTTCTCGGGTAGTGCATTTTCTAGCCCTACCTACTTTCAAGTGTGTTTGAGCCCTCATCTTTTGGGTAGTGCATTTTCCAACCCTACCTCCTTTCAAGTGCGCCTCTTAACCCTTATCTCTTAGGTAGTGTGTTTTCTAACCCTGCCTCCTTTTAGTGCACCTTTAAGCCCTCGCCTCTTTTCAAGGGTGCCTTTAAGCTCGCAATTGCGTTTGAGCCCTCATCTCTTAGGTAGTGTATTTTCTAACCCTACCTCCTTTTAGTGTGCCTTTGAGCCCTCATCTCTTTTTGAGTACACCTTTAAGCTCACTTCTCGGGTAGTGCATTTTCTGACCCTACCTTCAAATGCACATTTAAGCCTCATCTCTCGAGTAATGTGTTTTCTAACCTTGCCTATTTTCAAGTGCATTTGAGCCCTTATCTTTCAAATGGTGTGTTTCCTAACCCCGCCTCATTTCAAGTATGCCTTTGAACCCTATCTTGTCGTCTCTTCGAAACTCTTCCCTTTTTCCACTTGGATAGATCACGCATTATAATGAGACCATTATTGTTTCTGGGTAGGTCACCCATTACAATAAGACCATTCCTCCCTTTGGGTAGGTCACCCATTACAATGAGACCACTCTTTCTTTTTTTCCACTTGGATAGGTTACCCATTATAATGAGACCATCATTTTTTTTCTAGGTAGGTCACCCATTACAATGAGACCATTCTCTGCATTTTATTTTTACCTGGGTAGGTCACCCATTACAATGAGACCATTCTCCGTATTTTATTTTTACCTGTGTAGGTCACCCATTACAATGAGATCATTCTTCCACCTAGGTAGGTCACCTATTATAATACGATCACTTTTTCTTTTTTCCACTTGGGTAGGTCACCCATTACAATGAGATCATTCTTCCATCTGAGTAGGTCACTCATTACAATGAGACCACCTTTTTTTTTCCACCTAGGTAAGTCACCCATTACAATGAGACCATTCTCCATGTTGTTTTTACCTAGGTAGGTCACCCATTACAATGAGATCATTCTTCCACCTGAGTAGATTAACCATTACAATGACACCATTCTTGTATTTTTTTTTTTCTTTTAGGTAGGTCACCGATTATAATGAAACCAACTTGTTTTTTTCTCTAGGTAGATCACTCATGAAAATTTAACCATTTCAAAAATCTTTGAATTTCACCAGAAAAACCTTTCTATTTTTCGCTGAGTGTGCTTTCTAGCCCTCAAATACTTTCAAAACAATGCATCATTTCTTGATATGGTGAATCCGTTATCTTTTTCATTTTCTTCTTTACAAACCTTACTATCTAAAATCTCTTACGAGACTTTCTATCGTAAGCATTGTAAAGAGGCAATTGTCATAACTCATTTTGAGGTTATTCCCCAAATTCACTTTTTCTCTTCCAAAAATAATAAAAAAAATATTTGGAAAAAAAAATTAAAAAATAATAACAGTGAGAAGAGGATGCCATAGTGCCCAAAAAATGGTAAGAAATTGGTTGAGGAGGTTCAAAAATACAAAAATTAAAATTTCATAGTATATTTTTTACTAATGAAAAGCCCTATTGACAAAGAAGATTTAATTTGAAGAAGAAAGGTCCAAAAACAAATATTTATAGACTCAATTAAATTTTATTGGAGGTTTATTTGAATTTATAGAGGGTTTGATTGCAAGAAAATTTGATTTTTAAGTCAATTTGGGCTTTAATTACAATTTTTAAGAGTTGATTTGGTCAAATCATAAGCTTAATTGCATAAATATTGAAGTTTAATAGCCAATTGGGGACTTGATTAAATAAATGTAAAACCAAGGATCAAACTAGAAAAAGGCATTGAAATCTGGGGTTTAAATTGTAGTTCGTCAGCGGTAAAATTGAACAAAATTAAAAGTTTGAGGCCAATCATGGGTGTAATTAGAGATAAATCACAAATTAAAGGACTAAAGCATTATTTGTAGAAAAAATATTGTTCATCTTCTTCTTAAGCGAGGCTGGTTGAGTGGCCTTCTTCCCAAAGTGTTTGTCGCCTCGTTTCTTCCCCAAATTAGATGAAACTTGCATGCAAACGATTCCCTATCACTTGACTACATTACAATGTAAGAAATTCGGGCTAACCGAGGCTATAGAGGTAGTGGCACCGGCCCAAAGTGGCCAACCTAACCATCCACTTTCATG
Organism: Populus alba; assembly: GCF_005239225.2. NCBI lineage: Eukaryota > Viridiplantae > Streptophyta > Magnoliopsida > Malpighiales > Salicaceae > Populus > Populus alba. The sequence continues at coordinate 7,518,894 of NC_133295.1, forward strand.
AACAAAACTGACAGTTCATCATTGCTACTTTGAACCAATGGTTAGGATTCTTTTAGGTAAAACCAATGGCCGAGATTCAATACCAGAAGAGACAAAGTGACCCTCTTCCATCACCTATAAATAGATTTGATTTTTATGGTCTAGAGGTGGAGAAATTTGGGTCCAAAATTGGCCAAAAAACCACCCTCCGGCACTCGATTTTTGCCATCCTCTCTCTCTCTCTCTCTCTCTCTCTCTCTCTCTCTTGTTCCAGTCGTCGTAGCACGCGGTTAACCTGTCTGCCACCCTATCCACCAATAGCAACACCATCGAGAACAGCCACCGGCATCACCATGAGCCACCAGGTCAACTTCCTTCTTCTTCTTCTTCTTCTTCTCCAGCCACGTCCACCACTGTTCACATAGCATGTGAACAGTGGAGAGTTCTTTACTGTTTAATGGGTCGAGCAACGCCGAACCAGACCAAAATTGTTGGGCCCGATCTGGCCTTGTCCAAAAATTTCCAAAAAAATTCCTTTTGAAAAATTTTGTGATTTTCCTGCATATTTGTTTTATCAATTTTGCTTAATATTGGTTTGTATTTTTATACCGTAAAGATACAAATTCGGTTTTAAAATACCTAGCTTTCGTCAAAACATTGCAAAAAATTATAAACAAAAAAAATATTTTGTTTTCATGCACACGGCCAAGTTTCTTAAAGATTAAAAAAAATCATATTGTTTTTTATATAAAAAAAATCAAAAATATGTTTTATGATGCATTTTGGCTTTAATAACAAGTTTATTAGAGCCATGAGAACTATGCCAATATTTTAAAAATTCAAAAAAAAAGATTTGTTTTCTTTTAATAACTGGGATTATGAATTTTACACGTAAAATGTATTCCCGATATTAAAAAGGTTTTTCTTTTGTTAGCATAGAGTGGTTAGTTTTTTTTACCTAATAAGATAAGGTTCTCCTTACCGATAAGAACGTTTCTTAAACCCTAGACAGACCAACAATTAAAAGAGGCGACAATACCTTAGTTTTTTATCAGACAATCAAACAATGCAGCTTATCTTATAGGGCATATTTGGGGTGTTAATATCTTCCATTTACGCAACCAGTCCCATACCCAATCTCTAAGATCAATTAGGGTTTCTAGTGACCAAAATATTAGGTGGCAACTCCCTTTTCCGCTTTCCACTGATAAAAGAGAAGAATTTCTTGTCTGCCCCATTTTCCTGATTACCTCAAACCTATCTGATGAAGTGGAATATCGCCACGACACTGCACATGTTTGACAATTTTCATGTCCAAATTAGGCTCAAAAGCTTTCATTTTAAAAAGTTCCTTATTTTTCATGTTATTAACATATTCATTTCCCAATTCGGTTTCAAAATTTTATTTAATCAACTATTTATTAGCAAGTGTGGTAGTAGTTCAACTAACAATAATCAAGTGGTAATAAGTCAACTAGAAAGAGAAGACATCCATGGTTCGAATCCTACCACTTGCATTTCTCAACCCACATGTAAGTGTGTGATCAACTAGGAACTTCGAGTTGACGGACTCTCCCTTGTGGTTTAACTCTTGTGAGTGGTCACCCAGTCGTGGATCACGTCCCAAAATGTGTTCATGATATAAAATAAAATGATTTATTAAATATGTGTAAGGCTTTTTGACATTCATAATTTATCAAATAAGAATTCTCTCTTCATTTTAACCCTAATTTAAGGTTTGCAAAACCCTCATTTATCTCTTATAATTGAGATTGTTTTCATGCCCAATTTAAGCACATAAATTGTTTTTCCAAAGTATTATTTGTATTTCTTATTGTTTGCATATTCATTTCCTAATTAGGATTGGAAATTTTATTTGATATGGGATTTAATAGCTAAGTTAGATTAGCTTCTTATTTTAACACTTTTATATGCTATATGCATAAGAGATTTTAACATTCATAAGTTATCAAATAAGAATTCTATTTCGATGGTTTAATAATAATTTAAGGGTGGTTTGCATAAATTTGATTTATGTCTTACAACAAAGAGTTTTAATGCCTAGAATAGGCTCAAACGTTGTTTGTTCACAATATTATTTATTTTGATTGTTATTTTATTGATTCATTTTCTAATTAGGTTTGAGGATTTTAATTAATCTAAGAATTATTAGCTAGGTCAATTTATCTTCCCATTTTTAAACACTTTTGTATGCTATTTGTGTAAATCTTATTGACATTTATAATTTATCAAATAAGAATTATCTCTCTATATATTAGAAATAATTTTAAGGTTTATGAAATCCTAATTTCTCTCTTACTACTATAATCATTTCCATGCTCAAATTAGGGTTGAAAGTTTTTGTTTCACATTATTCTTTATTTTCCCTGATGTTGATAGATTCATTTTCTAATTAGGCTTCAGAATTTTATTTAATCAAAGATTTATTAGATAGGCTGATTTAGAGTCCTATTTAAACACTTTTATATGTTATATGTGTAAGGCTTTTTAACACATAATTTATCAAATAAAAATTCTCTCTCCATTTCAGATGTAATTTAGGGTTTGCAAAACCCTTATTTCTCTCTTTCAATTAAGATCACTTTCATGCCCAATTTAGACACATAATTTATTATTTTTGAATTATTCTTTGTATTCCTTGTTATTTACGGATTCATTTTCTAATTAGGATTGGGAATTTTATTTATTGTGGGATTTATTAGCTATGTCATTTTGTGTTCTATTTGAACATTTTTTATATAGTATATGCATACGACTTTTTAACATTCATAACTTATCAAATAAGAATTACATCTCTACAATTTAGCTATAATTTTAGGGTTTGCAAGACCATAGTTTCTCTCTTACGAATGAAAGTTTACATGCCCAAACTAGGCTTAAACGTTGTTTGTTCACCGTATTTTTTATTTTGCTTATTATTTATGGATTCATTTTCTAATTAGGTTTGAGGATTTTATTTAACTTGGAATTATTAGCTAGGTTAGTTTAGCTTCCTGGTTAAACACTTTTGTATGCTATTTGCGTAAATTGAAATTTATAATTTATCAAATAAGAATTCTCTATATATATAGTTTGGAAATAATTTTAGAGTTTGTGAAACTCTAGTTTCTTTCTTACAACTTTGAGCTTTTCCATGTCCAAATTAAGCTTGGAAGTTTTGTTTCACAATATTCCTTATCTTCCTTGTTATTAACGGATTCATTTCCTATATAGATTCATAATTTTATTTAATCAAGGATTTATTAGAAAGATCAGTTTAGATTTATATTTAAAAAAATTTATGTGCTATATGTGTAAGGCTTTTTTACATTCATAATTTATCAAATAAGAATTCTCTCTTTCTGTTTTTGTTGTAGTTTTAGAGCTTGTAAAACACGTGTTTTTTTCTTTTACATCTGAGATCATTTTCATGCTCAAATTAGGCATAAAAAATTTGTGTTTTTCTTTTTGTAAGTACTATTTGTATTCCTTGTTGCTTATTGATTCATTTTTTAATTAGGTTTCAAAATTTTATCTAATTCGGGATTTATTATCTAGGTGAGTTTAGCTCCCTATTTTAGCACTTTTATATCCTCCATGATTATGGCTTTTTGACACTCATAATTTATCAAGTAAAATTTATATCTCTACAATTTAACTATGATTCCAGGGTTTGTGAAACCCTAGTTTATCTCTTATAACTCATAAACCCTAGTTTATCTTTACAACTGAGAGTTTACATGCCCAAACTAGGCTTAAACATTGTTTGTCCATGTATGCTTATTAGTATGCTTATTATTTATGGATTTATTTCCTAATTAGGTTTGGGAATTTTATTTAACCAGAAAATTATTAGTAGGGTTAGTTTAGCTTCCTACTTAAATATTCTTTTATGCTATTTGTGGAAGCCTTGTTGACATTTATAATTTATTAAATAAAAATTCTCTCTATAATTTAGTAATATTTGAGCTATAACAGTCAAAAAGCTTTATACATATTGCACATAAAAGAGTTTAAATAGAAATCTAAACTAATCTTTCAAACAAATCCAAACTAATTTTGCTTACAACTATGATCGTTTACATGCCCAAATTATACTTAGAAGTTTTTTTTCATAATATTTATTATTTTCCTTATTATTAACAAATTCATTTTCTAATTAAATTTCATGATTTTATTTAATTAAGAATTTATTAAAAAGATCAATTTAAATTCTTGCTTAAATTTTTTATATGCCATGTGCACAAGGCTTTTTGAATTTTATAATTTATCAAATAAGAATTTTCTCTTCCAATTTCAATTGTAATTTTAGAATTTGCAACTTGTTTTTCTTTTGCAACCGCGATCATTTTATGTCCAAATTTTACATATAAATTGTTTTTTTTTTTAAGTATTAATTGTATTCCTTGTTGTTTAAAAATTTATTTTCTAATTAGATTTAAGAGTTTTATTTAATATGAGATTAATTAGCTAGGTTAATTTAGCTTTTTATTTTAACACTTGTATGTTTTATACAGCTTTTCGACATTCATAATTAAAACCCTAGTTTCTCTCTTGCAACTGAAAGTTTTGGGATGCCCAAATTAGGCTCAAACATTGCTTGTTTACAATAACCTCTTGCTTATTATTTATGAATTCATTTAAGTCAAGGAATTATTTAGCTAGGTTAGCTTTGCTTCAGAGTTTTTAAAAGAGCTTCAAGTTCCCACAAACTTCTCGTGTCCAAGTTCGTTAAAAATAGTAATGACAAGAATTTCTCATACCTACGGCCATGCGAGATCCATATATCCAATCTAACTCCATTGCAATTGAGTAAATTTGATGTACAATATTTATGGAGAAGTTAAATAGTCGAACCATTGCATGATTTTGTAAAACTACAACAACAGAAAAAGCCTTGGAACATAATTATACAAGATGCTTATCCGTTTCAAGACATTTCTGATAAATAGACATGCAATCGTTCAAAAGAACGAATCATTTCACAGGAACAAACTATAGCACCTTAGCTAACACATTACACAAATCTGTTAGTTAATTGAACTGAATCAAAAGGGGGAAGGGAAACAAGAATGTTAAAAAAAAGGCCTAATTAAAACATCGATCTAGGTAGACATCATGACATGATCACTTGACTGTAGTGCTTGAGTAGCAAAGAATCTTACATCAACATCTGGGTCCTCACTTAGCTCAACCAAACATGGACGAATTGTCTTCTCCACCACCTGCATTGTTAGAGAACATTGTTAATACCTTCTGATACGGCAAGCAGAGTAAAAATAAAAGAGTTGAACAGGGAGCCTGACTAGAATAATAGAATGATTTCTCTTTACCTTACCTTGAACATACTAATCTGGTTTAAGGTAAATTATGTATGTATTTTATTAGAGAATTTAGTACTTCCATAAATATCACGAAGTGAAATGTAATAATTAAATCTTTTGAAATGATGAGCAATAATGTTTTCAGAAACAAAGTAGAAATGTCAACTATTGTACTTACAGACTGATCAACTATAGGAATAAGTGATTGCAACACCTTAGCCACATTAAATTTGATGTTGGGTACCCTGTGACATGCAACTCTCTGCTCAATCCAAGTTATAGCAAACAAATCAAACAAATTAAGCTTATGCAAGCAACTAATTCACCTGTCTTTTGATGCATTGATGACAATCGGAAGAAGCTGGGAACAGGTAATTTCCGACCCCATTACAGGAGAGAGTAGAGAAACTGCATGTAAAATGGTCATCCGATACAGATAGTGTGGGTTGTTAATCAGGTCCAAAACCTGTCAGCCAAAGTCAAAACAGTAGGTCAACTGACTTGGGAGAGTTCGGGTTGGGGGTGGGGGGGGATAGAAGTCCCAATCTATATATGCTGGCCAATGTGCTTTTCTTGTTCTTTCCCTATGCTGTTTCCACTACCAAAAAGTCCAAAGTATTAGCCTCATATTTCTCCATAGATACGCTTTGCTCATATCATATAACATTTTTACTCAAGAAAGAGAAATGAAGGCGTGGTGATAAATAGTATGACAACTGGCAAACCTGAGGAACTATGTGCTGCATTGCCCAATCTGGGCCAAATTCTTCAGCAAGGCGCTTCACATTGTTAGCAGCTGCATCACGAATTGAGTAAACCTATAAAGATAGCCAGTATAGTTAGTTAAAAGCATATTGCAATAATAAATAAGAACACTATGCTTGAAAATTATAAAGAAAAGCCATAAATCAAATGATAAGATACCTTCTTCCACTAAACAGACCACGCATTATGCATATGATTAAATAGAGGGAGTGAGGAAAATGGGCTAAAAAAAAGATAGAAGTAGAAGGAATCACATTCTTGATCATATTTCATTATGAGATAAACTTCAAGGGTTTGATGATTTTGTAATCTCAGCATCAAATACTTAAACGAGGTAACCAAGCATCTGGGAACCATTTGCTGATAATGAAAAGTGAGGTGGTCTCCAGCATTACTTCATATACAAGCAAAGACCAGGATAGGCCTCAATTCAAAATCACGGAGCTCGACAAACCTTATCTTTCAACCATTGCATGCACAGAGCACCAAGCTTATCATCGAAAAACCCTACTCCCAACTGACTTGCCAGCAATGGTATGTATTCTATAATTGCAAGCCGAACTCTCCAATGTCTATCCTCTGCAAGCTCCACAATTGCTGGCAATAGAGATTGGGAAAGCAAATCAATTCCAATCACCTGAAAAGGAATTCAAACAATAAAAAAATCAGGCTAAAGTACCTTGAAAAGGAGAAAAAAAATGCAGGTATGAATTGCAGGTCTATGTGAGGTTTACGACTAGGTCAAATCAGAATTGATAGGAATAGACTTTAAAGCTGCTTTCTTAATCCACATATTTGGGACACAATTTTGGTTTCCAGTTCAGTTATGCTAATTAGTGTTACCAGATTAGGCAATATTTTATATATAGCAATAGTTTATATTTACAGATCTTTGTGGTTGATAGAGCAATGTTAGGGATTTATGTGATTGGTGGAGCAATGTTAGGGATTTTGAATGATTTGATAGAAAAAATCATGCATGTAATTATAATAATTAGGTAAATAGGGAGAATTCTAACTATTTAAAGAGAGGCATTCAAAACAAAACCAATCTCAGTCTTCTTAACATGGTATCAGAGCACCTAGCTTAAATTTCTAGAGTTGTGAGAAATTCTCATCTTGGTTTGTAGGCTGATTCAGTTCATTTTTTCAGTTTGGGATATTCTTTGGCTTGGGCTGAATTGTATCGGCATCTTGCTTTGTGGCATTAGTGTTTTCATTAATCTTGTCTATTATTTTTTTTTTAGCCTGTTGTGTTTTCTTAGTCATGTCAGAAGAAAGAACTTCCATTGTTCGCATGAATGGCAAGGATTACTCTTTTTGGGAATTTCAGCTTTGGATGTTTATTAAAGGAAAAGAATTATGGAATCATTTGGATGGATCCTATACGGTTCCAACTGATCCCGTAAAACTGGGTTATTGGGAAAGCAAGGATGCCAAGGTTGTTTCATGGTTGTTGAGTTCTATTGAACCTCATATGATCAACAATCTTCGTTCCTTCAATACTGCCAAGGAAATGTGGGATTCACTTCAGCGAATATATCATCAAGATAACTCTACTCAAAAGTTTCAAAGTTGGACATTGGAAAATACTGCCAAGGGAATCAGTCAATTGAGCAGTATTATTCAGGTTTCCTACACTTATGGAGTGATTATTCTGGGTTGGTGCAATCTAAGGTTCCAAAGGAAGCGTCGGGGACAATACAAGTGGTCCATTCCGAGAGCCAACGAGACCAATTCTTAATGAAGCTTCACCCAGAATTTGAGTGTACGCGTTGGGTTGATTAACCGCAAACCTGTTCCAACCTTGGATGTGTGCCTAGGAGAGCTTCTGCATGAGGAACAATGTCTTGCCTCACAACATGGCATTGCCCCAGACACGGTCAAGAGATATTCAACATGGCCTATGCAGCTCAAGGAAAAGGAAGATTCAAATCCCTGCCACAATGCTATAGTTGCAAGGAGTTTGGGCAAATAGCAAAGAACTGCAGTAAGAAGTTCTGCAATTACTGCAAAAAGGAAGGTCACATTATTAAGGACTGTCGCATACGACCTCAGAATCGATCTGCCTATGCCTTGTATACTGCTGACCAATCCAACCTTGTCACCACGCCTCTAAATCAACCAGCTATCCCGAGGTCTTATTCTACTCTTACACCAAAGCATGTCCAACAAATTATAGTTTCTGCTATTGGACTTCAAGGTAAGACAAAGCTACTCCCCTCTCCTTGGTTAATTGACTTTGCAGCTTCCAATCACGACTGGCAATTCCAAAGCACTACGGGGTGTTCGTAAGTATGATGGTGAGCAAAATATTCAAATAGTTGGTGGTCATATTATTCCTCTTACTGCCATTGGCAATATAGGATCTGCCTTTACCATTGTTTTTGTGTCTCCTGACTTATCTGCCAATTTAATCTCTGTTGGCCAATTGGTAGAAAATGATTATTCCCTTCATTTTGACCATCATGGTTGTCGTGTGCAGGATCAAGTATCAGGACAAGTAGTAGCAACGGGACCTAAAGTGGGACGTCTTTTTCCTCTTCTGTCTTTTTCTATACCTCGTTTAGTATCTTTGGGTTGTTCTTCTATTACCAATACTAGTCATCTTTGGCATAAGAAATTAGGACATCCTAATTCTGTTATTTTGAAGCATCTTGTTAAAAGTGGCTATTTGAATAATATACATGAATTTTCCTCCCATTTGTCTTTTGATTGTGCTTCTTGTAAAGTTGGTAAAAGCAAATCCTTATCATTTCCAATGCAAGGAAGTCAGGCTTCTGTCTATTTTGAAATTATTCATACTGATGTTTGGGGTGTGAGTCATGTTCTTTCTCATGCACAGTATAGATATTTTGTAACATTTATTGATGACTAGTCACTTCACCTAGGTCTATTTCCTTCATTCTAAAGCTGATGTGTTTCCTATTTTCCAAACATTTGTTGCTCTTGTAGAGATACAATTTTCTACCAAAATTAAGATCATACGTTCTGTTTTTGGAGGAGAATACATGTCTCGTGACTTTCAATCCTTCCTACAACAAAAGGGTATTATCTCACAACGTTCGTGTCCTTGCACTCCTCAACAGAATGGAATCACCAAGCGTAAGAATCAACATCTTTTTAGAGGTTGTTCGTACCTTATTGCTTGAATCTTTTGTACATCCTTGATTTTGGGTAGAAGCTTTATCTACAGATGTTTATTTGATTAATCGTCAGCCTTCTCAAACCTTGATTCTTGATTCTCCATATTTTTGTTTGTTTAGAGTCCCTCCTGACTATTATTCTCTTAATGTTTTTTGTTGTATTTGCTTTGTTCACTTACCTCCCATCGAACATCACAAGCTTGTTGCTCAGGCTGTTCAATGTGCTTTTCTTGGCTATAGTAATTCTCATAAAGGATTTGTATGTAATGACGCGAATAATAACAAGATTTGCATTTCATGAAATGTGGTTTTCTTTGAAAATCAGTATTTCTTTCCGTCTCATGTAGATTATGTTTCTTCTTCGGCTTTGCTTCCTTCTTTTGATGTGTCTACTAATGTTGATCGTTTTAAGCCAGGAATTGTTTATCAACGAAGTCGCCCACCACTTCTTTCTACTCCTAAACCAACATCTGATCCTGTTTTACAAGAGCCTCGACAGTCAACTTCGGTTTCACAACCTCCAGATAGGTATGGCTTCTCACATTCTACTCTTCAGGCCACTATTGATACTATTTATGTGTCTAAATCTTATTATGAGGCCTTTACTCAAGAGTGTTGGCAACAAGTTATGCAAGATGAATTTCGAGCTCTTCAGGATAATCATACTTGGGACATCATTCCTTGTCCCTCTAAGGTGAAACCTATTGGATGCAAATGGGTAAACACCATTAAGATGGGTGCTGATGGATCTCTTGGCCAATATAAAGCTCGTCTGGCGGCACTAGGAAATCAACAACAATATGGCCTAGATTATGAGGAAACATTTGCTGTCTTGAAAGGATGGTCGCTTCGTCAGATGAATGTGAAGAATGCTTTTCAACATTGTGATCTGGAAGAAGAGATTTGCATGAATCCTCCTGGCTTGTTTTCTTCCTCTTCTACTAAGGTTTGTCACTTAAAGCGACCTTTATATGGTTTGAAGCAAGCCCCGCGAGCATGGTTTGAGAAATTTCTTGCTACTCTTTTGGATTTCACCTCCACGCATAGCCAGTGTAACTACTCTCTTCTTTCGCAAGACTGATATTGGGATCATTCTACTTCTTATATATGTCAATGATATTATGATTACAGGATCTGATTCCCAGTCAATTGAGCAGCTTCAGCAGCAACTCAAATCTTCCTTTCATATGAAAGATCTAGGTTCACTACAGTATTTTCTTGGTCTTGAGGCCCAACATTGTCCGACTGCCATACTTTTGCATCACCATAATTATACCCAGGAGCTTCTTTCCTTAGTTGGTCTTTCAGACACTAACTAAGTTCTTACACCTATGGGGGTCAACTTGAAGCTACATCATGAGAATGGTGATCTCTTGCTTGATCCCTCCATGTATCGGAAGCTGGTAGGAAGTTTGAATTATTTGACTATTACCCAGCCTGATATCTCATTTGTTGTATAGCAGGTCAGTCAGTTTATGCAAGCTCCTTGCCAAACCCGCTTAGCCGATGTTCGTCATCTCCTTTGATATCTTAAAGGAATGCCTAGTTGTGGTTTGTTCTTTTCTTTAGGGACTTTTTTTACAATTGGAGGCCTAAAGTGATGCTGATTTTGCTAGTTTTCCAAATACTCCTCGTTTTGTTTCGGGTTGGTGCATGTTTCTTGGTAGTACTATTATTTCTTAGAAGAGTAAAAAGCAAGCATGTTTCTCAAAGTCATCTACCGAGTCTGAATATAGAGCCATGTCATCTGCTTGTTCTGAAATTACATGGCTTCGAGGGCTATTAGGTGAACTTGGTGTTCCACAGCTTACTCTCACTCCTCTTTATGCTGATAACACCAATGTTATTCAAATTGTTGCCATATTGAGGTGGATTGTCATTCCATTCGTGAATCACTTGTTTGTCAAGAAATTACTCTTCCTCACATTTCCACCAAACATCAAAATGCTGACATCTTTACCAAGGCTTTCTCTCATCACCGCCATAAATTCATGATTGACAAATTGATGCTTCTTGATCGACCAGCATCAATTTGAGAGGGGGGGTTACCAGATTAGCCAATATTTTATATATAGCAATAGTTTATATTTACAGGATCTTTATGGTTGGTTGAGCAATGTTAGGGATTTATGTGGTTGGTGGAGCAATGTTAGGGATTTTGAATGATTTGATAGAGAAAATCATGCATGTAATTATAATAATTAGGTTATAAATAGGGAGGCAAACCTCCATTGAGAGGCATTCAAACCAAAACCAATTTCAGTCCTCTTAACAATTAGCAAGTTCTCAAAAAATATATGCAAATGCTTTGCAGTAGACATTTTTAATGATTTGCCCAGTGTCCAATAATGAACAAATCATCAATCTAGTAATAAGAAAGCAACTGCATTCATTTTGTCATAGGGGACATGAAACAATTCAGGTTCAGCCTTGGATTCCTTATAGCCAGCATTTAGTTATGTATTTAAGATTGGTTGTTGATATAGTTCAGTATATGGTTCCGCCTTGGGTTTTTCATGATGGGTCTTTACCTAGGGATGCATTCGGTCAGATTGAGGTTCTTATAGATGATGGGTTCAGCCTAATTCTTTTGGTGGGTAATTCGACCAGATCAAGACAAGCTATGCATGGGATGTTTTTGGGCTGCAAAGGAAGTTTATTTGGAGTGTATTTTGGGTCTGATTTGGTCCCTATTAATGAAAATGGGTTTGGGCCACATGGGATCCAAAGTTGGCTTAGGTTAATTAAGATGTTGGGGTCGAATCAGATTTGTTTAGGGTTGATTTCCTAATTCTACAAGGCCCATAAATCAGAAAAATATTCTCCTAAAATTCAAAGAAATTTCATTCATTATTTTCCCTATTATTTGGAGAATATTTATCAACAAAGGAGGAAGTTTCCTAATCAACAAAGGATGCTAGGGAGGCTGTCAGATCTGATTTCCTAAGTTATGAAGGATTAATTAATGATTCACCTAGTCTAGAAAGGAAACTAAATTGGTAGGTATATAAGAGGGAGATTTTCTTCATTAATTGTTCATGTAAAACAAGGAAACCAAGCACGACAAAGCAAGAAGACTTCAGAATTAAGTCCACATTTAGATCAAATATGATTCTAGCATATTTAGAATATTAATTTTGGATTTTTATTATTTTGATTATTTTCTTTTTAGTCTTTGGTTTATTATTACGTATTTGGGTCAATTTTGTAAATGGGCTCAAATCAGCCCCACATATGAGGATCCATTAGAGTTATAAATCTGACTTGGCAAGGTATAACTAACCTTGTGACGTCATTTGATTCAATTCCAATAGTGTTGGTGCCTTGAAACAGGTTTCCATTGCATCACACTTCTCAAACCTGATTTTCAGTTTTCTTGGGAAAGTATCATCTTCATTGAAGGTTACTTGACCACACGATCAAGAGGTTTGCATCAGGACATTTAGGCGGTCAATAAGAATATGGCAATCACCACCTAGTTTTGAAGGAAACTACATCTATAAACTAGTCTATGAGATTCTAAAAGTAAGGGAACTGATTATGCTAACTAGGAAGATAAACATAACCCAAAGGCATCCTACAAGGTGGTTGCTATAGGTTTCTTGCACGGGGAATCAATCATTCATCTGTATTATTTGCCTCATTTGATTAAATTATCAAGCAATGTGTTATTTATTATTTGAGCCTGGATGCTCCTTCATGGTTGTATGTTTTGCACACATTATATAGTCCTAATGAAAACTCTCTTAAAAGGCCCCCACATTGTCCAGGCTACCCTGCATTACTAGTGGGGTAACTCAACCCTAATTATGTGTCATTTAATGCTTCAAGGAAGTACTAATCATAAACGAAACTATTTCAGTTAGATTAGTCCTCATAATAATCTCCTAATTCTAGGTTCAATATGGTAAAGTTTAGAAGCATTTTGTAGTTCATTTTTACGAATGAGTGGTAATAAAATCACACTACTAATTCTCATTATGTGATGCAATAAATTGTTTCAAGATCTCTCACAGAACAATAGCATGCATGAAGAATTGTCTAAGCAAATGAAGTTATGGAATCAATTTTAACAGCTTCAACAAACCTGATTGACTTGATCAAGTTTGCTGATAATATTCAATCTAACATCAGGAAATTCATCTTTCAAGAGAGAGAGGAAAATTGGAAGCAGCTGCTCAATTGTTGCATCCTAGCACCATCAGCAGAAACCGTGTTAAGTACAGTGAAAGATACAAGCATGCTTCTTTGAGGAACAAATACCATAGATTGCAGTAATAGTGAAAAAACTTCTGAAAGCCAATGGCAAAGCAGCAAAAACTCAAGGATCAATGTCATCCAGGATAAATAGAAAACCAAGAATACAAATAACAAAGAAATCTAAAAGCTAAAAAGGCTACTATAATAATGACATAATCAATGTTCTTGCATTATCCACTTGCAAAAAGCCATGCTAGCTCATGCTCTAGTTCAAATTTTAACTAGATCAGCAGATAAAGTTGTATGAAAAAAACAACTCATGTACGTTAGCAAAATCATCAGTAAGGTGGTAAGAGTACAAATAAAATGACATAACCAATGGTACTATAAGAATGACAGAAATCTACAAGCTACAAAGATACTGTAATAATGATACAATCAATGCTCTTGCATTATCCACTTGCAAAAAGCCATACTAGCAGCTCATACTCAAGTTCAAATTTTAACTAGATCGACAGATAAGGTGATAAGGAAAAAACAACTCATGTATGTTAGCAAAATCATCAGCAACAAAACATGACATTCCCATTTTGACAGAATACTAAAATTAAGCAGTTTCCAGGAAAAGATCTTCACATTTTATCTGCAACTGTTTCTGATAAACATCACATAAGTTTATGCGCTGCACCAAACTCTACTTCAATAGAAATGTATGAACAAATAAATGAACTCCACTTTCCTTCTTGCTGCTTATGTAATAATGAACGACATGACACTTACCTTCCCCAAAACAGGAGCCATTCCCATTATAACAGAAGCCAAAGCAGAACGAACATGTTGGGATGAATCTGTGGATAAATCCTACAGAAGACAGAGAACAAATTATAGCTACCAAAAGCAAGTGCTATTTAAACTGTAAAAATACCAGAAGAAAGCTATATGATTAAAAAAATAATTTTGCAATAATAAAATTGAATTATTTCGCGTGTGTATACTTTTACACAAGGAAGAATATGCTGAATTGCAAGTTCTGGATTCAAAATCCTGCAAAACTTAGTTACTTTTCCTGCTGCAGCTATACGTACTTCAGCTTCATTATCACGAAGTAGCCGAACATATGCAGGAACCAGGTCAGACCTGAAATATCAAAGTCAAATATATGAACTTAAATCCAAGGAACAGGTCCATTAACTATTAAAGGATCTATATATATATATATATATATATATATATATAGTAATAAGCATTTAAGAGCATTTTCCTACATTATTGAATCATAACAACTTAACCTTTGACATTGATTTTGGATGAAGGAGAAAAAAGAAGCAACTAGATTGCAGGACATGCAATCCATTTCAAACAAGTAACAGCTAATCTAAGGTTTTAAAGTGATTGCCTGGTAGGCTCAGGACAACAGCTTCACAAAGCTCATACAATTGATTAATCCATTTCAAACAAGTAACAGCTAATCCAAGGTTTTAAAGTGATTACCTGGTAGGCTCAGGACCAACAGCTTCACAGAGCTCATACAATTGATTTGCAACCATGTAGCGAACACGCCAAGACTTATCCTACTTGAGAAAATATTTGGATCATGCATAATGGTCAAAACAAAAACCATGAACCAAGTTTTCCATTTAGTCATGAGATGACAATATAAAACAGAAGATACATTTTTGTCCACGCATTGTTAAAAGCTTGGATCATGGATAGCCACAATACAAAGAAACTAACAATTAGAAAAGCTGAACTATGTTATACCTGTGAGAAATTAACTATGACTGGAAGGATATGCGCCACACAATCTTGGGGTTCCAGCAATTTTCCAAGAGCTGCACAACCCTCAACAGCCAATAATCGAACAGAATCTTGATCTGAAACAAAGACAAACGGAGACATGGTTATATTTGCACTCCATAACAAAGAAAGAGAATACTGATGCCAATTATGAAATTGGATAAACATAAAAGGTTTCATTTCTATTCAGAAGAAAAGAGTACAGGTCAGAACCAGTTTATGATTTCTAATCAATTAAAGTTTCCTAGGTTTTGCTGTATTTTTAAAAAGATGAAGAGAGAAAGGACTTAGAGAAGTACAAAATTTACAAAGAATAACAACAATTAATGACATGGCCTATCGGATAGGTTAACCAAGATTTTATGGATTTTCAAGCTAACAAAAACACAATTGGGAGGCACTTTATCCTAGACCATTTAGAAAAAGCAAATGTTCATAAATATATAGAAGACAGAATGTAGAAAACAAAATTGATAAAGATAAAAGCTGGAATTCAATTTCGTTATTGCACTTTAATGTTCTACAAAACACACATCAAGAGGCACAAAATGGAATCAAAAGCAAAAGAATTCATTTCCTGGAATAGTTTTATTCCAAAACCTGAAATGCATTACTTAGTTTTAAATGCTTAAATGCATATTCCCTAGTCAGAATCAAAATCAGCCAACACAATAATGAAAGCAAAATCAACTAGTTAACACAAACATAGAACTTGATTAGAGTAAAAAATGGAAGTATGTTCATACCATCCTGAGTCAAATCCTCAAATATAGACATGATATCAGTCTTCAAATGAACAGGCTCAACAGTAGCAGCAAACTTTCCTAGATTAGTGGCAGCAGATCTACGAACCATGGGCATATCATCTTGACAAAGCTGACTGTATAGGGCTCGTAATTCAGTCTTTAAAGTCTCTGGAGCACTGGGATAAGCAATATGAAACAAACCACATGACGAAACCCGTGCAGTAAACCATTCACCCGCTGCCAATCTCTGAACAGCAAAGATCACATCCCGTCAATACGTATCAGTAAAAAAACAAACAAAATTATCAGCAAAATCCAAACCTTGACGAGCGGAATAAAATGGTCGACTAAGTCTTGCTCTATCATCTGTGTTCCGATTCTACACAAAGACTCGACTGATTTATCTCTAACACAAGTTTCCTCGACGGTGCAAAGCGTCTCGAGAGGAGGAAGCAGCACATTGGCATACTCAACACCGCCAACATAGGGAATAAAAACTCCTAATTCATCAGCCATAGCGAGAAGCACTTCGTCGTCGTCGTCGTTATTCTCGCTTAGGAAAGGAATTAATTCCTTGCGAGTTCGCTCCTCGCCGAGGGCACGAGCGATGGTAGAAAGGCGACGAATTGAGTTCAATCGGAGCTGAATGTCCTCGTTTTTTAACTCGTCGATTAGAACGGCGATCGGGTATAGAGGCTCGTCGATCGTCGCCATCTTGCTAGAGATCTTGTTGCAATTGCAAAATTCTAAAATTACAATTAGAGCTAGTTATTAATGAATAATAATTAATGAAAGATCTGAATCTAATTAAAGAAAAGAAAAGAAAAGAATATAAAGGATCTGAATCTAATTAAAGAAAAGAAATGAATATAATGGTTTTGGTGGTGGTACCGTTAGAAATGGAGAGACGAAGGTTTCTTCTTCGATGGGATGGGATGGGATGGGATGGTGGATCTGTTAAATGGATAGACTTAATTTTTTTTGTTAGTGTTTATGCTTATGGCAGAGAGAGATACAAAGCAATTCGTTTGAGGTAGTTTTTTTAGTAGTATTAGTTTCTTCTTCTTTTTTTCCAAGCAGTAATTACTACTGTTTGTTTATTTAGATTTTATCTATCTATTTGATTCCTATTCTACCGCATATTTTTTTTCTAACAAAAAAAAAAATATATAGATTTTTTTATGTGTTTTTTTTATAAAAAGTTTTCAAGTATAAATTACAAAATTTTATACATATTTGTAATTAAATAAATTTAAAAATATTTATGTTAATAAATAAATAAAATTACTAATAATAACTAAAGATAAAATTCAAAAAATCAAGAGGCATGTGTATATAATATTTGACCTTGTAACACAAGTTATTTATCTAGTTGTGTTTAATATACAAACACTTGAAATTGTTTAAATAAAATTAAACAGAAAAAATATTACACAAGGTTACACTTATTAGAAATATTATCAAAAAAAAATATTTTTTTTATTTTTAAAAATATAGTTCATTTATATAAAACTTAAAAAAAATAATTATAATAATTTCTTTAAAAATCAAATATATAGAAAATAATTAAAAAAATGTTATTTAAAAAAAATAAACAAAATAAAAAATCAAAGAGGATTAATTTAAATATAAATTAAAAAATTATTTTAAAAAACATACATGTTTAAAAAAGTATCAATTAAAAAAAAGGGTTCAGCGCACATAACCCATTTGGAAAGAGCATGCACACAAGCTTGCAAGGGTATGCTCGCACGAATGGGCCTTTATTTTTTAACTATTAATATGTCATCGAACCTAAATGTTTTTTTTAAAAAAAAAGTTCAACAACATGTCGTTTGACTTTCCTTAGATTTTGGCCATTGTGGTGTCTAAAAGATCAAGGTTGATGGTTTTTTTACTTAGAAACCTATTTTTCAACCTGTTTTTGACCCAAAACATCTAAAAAAAACATTTTAGACACATTGATAAACTCATCAATAACCTTAAAAACCTAAAAAGCCATATAAAAATCAAATCGAGCTTTATACGTGTTTTTTAGGCAATTTAAAGGTGAGAAAAATCCCTAAGTGGAACTTCCTTTATCATACAAAACTCGTTGATACCAAGATTGACCATTTTGAAGGCATGAATAGATATCAATATTGATTTTATCTCTCTCCTCTCTTAAACTAAGGATTTAAAATAAGGAAAATGAAGTTTTAGATTAAAATTGATTTTGTTTTTGAGATTTTGAAAATTGGAGGAACACAATATTTATAATTTGGAAAGTATAATGACTATAATGAACAATTCATCCAAAGCTCGAAAAGTCATATATTTCCTCCGCTTTTTCCTAACAAATTAACCTAAATTAGCCTATAGTTTGGTTTCATAAGGGCAAAATAAATAAATAAATAAAAGGATAAAAAAAAACACTACAAACATTGAGTCTATAGTGTTTTGTGAGGAGATCCATAATTCAATTTGCATAATGAATCCCTCACACCTTTTTATATTTTTGCTATTGGTTGCACTACGTTGCAGGTCGGAACAAATTTTTTAAAATGTAAAAAAATTGTTCAAGCATTACTAATAGTTTTTTGCAAAAATCTTTTATAACTATATGGAGGTTGACTCAATATGACCTGGTCAGCTTGGCGAGTCCAAAGACAACCTAAACGATCAGTAAAAGCATAGTTTGACTCAATAAAAAATATTTTAAAACAATATTTTTTGAAAATATTGAGACAATAATAAATTTGATCAACTTAGATCAACCCAAGTCAACTTGCCAAATCTATAACCATGGTCATGAGACCATGATAATCCCACATAAAACAAATTAAAATAAATTATAAGATCTAATTTTTAATCACCCCAATATTAAAAGATAAAATTAAAAAAAAAATCATTTAAAAAAGGGACCCAAAAAAACGACCCGAGTCAACTTAAGTTAACTTGTCAAACCAACAACCCATATCATGAGATGGGATAACACCATGAAAAGCAAATAAAAAAATTATAAAACTTAATTCTTAATCAAACCTAGTGTTGAAGGATGAAATTGAAAAAAAAAAAACAATTAAAAAATGACACAATAAATAAACTACTTCAATTTGGGTTAACATGTCAACTTTGTGATGCGAGTCATGAAATCAGAATAACCTCATAAAAAACAAACTAAAAAATAACTTGAGTCAACTCAGGTTAACCAACAAACTCACGACCTAGGTCATAAGACCAAGATAACCTTATTGAAAGCAGATTCAAACAAATTATAAAAGCACAATTTCTAATCAACCCAATGTTGAAATAAAATAAAAAAAACAAACAATTTACAAAAAGACTAAAAAAATCACCTGAGTAAACTAGGGTTAACCCACCAAACTCATAACTCAAGTCAAGGGACTGGGATACCTTATAGAAAAAAACTAAACCAAAAAAAATATTCATAAAGTGTAATTCTCAATTATAAAATGTTGGAGGATAAAATTTTAAAAAAAAATTAATAAAAAAAAGAAAAAAAAACTCAAGTCAACTAGGTTAACCCACCAAATCCGCGACTTGGGTCATGAAACTAGAATAATTTCAATTAATTAAAGCAAATCATGAAGTACAATCTCCCAAAAATCAAATGTTATTAAGAGATAAAGTTGAAATTAAAGAAAAACAAATATTGTTTTTTTTTTTAAAAAAAAAAATAGCACAATTAAAGTGGATAATGCATTGTGAGGATAACCAATAAAAGCACCATCTATTTTATTGTTTTTCTAATAATAATTAATAGCTTGTACTCGTGTTTTATGGCTAAGTGATTTATCAAACCTGTTTTATTTAATTATATAAATTTTAGAATAAGTATTTTTAAGAATTATAATATTTTAAATTATAGAAATAAATAAACAAAGATTGTTTTTTTTAAAAAAAATAGCACAATTAAAGTGGATAATGCATTTTGAGGATAACTAATAAAAGCACCATCTATTTTATTGTTTTGCGAATAATAATTAATAGCTTGTACCCGTACCTTATGGCTAAGTGATTTATCAAACCTATTTTTATTTAATTATATAAATTTTAGAATAAGTACTTTTAAGAATTATAATATTTTAAATTATAGAAATAAATATATTTCTTTAGATTAAAATTTTATTTTTATCAAAACATTTTTTATTTTAGAAAACGAGTATTTTTTATATATATAAATAACATGACTTTTAATGAAAACTAAATTCGAAGGATAAAAATTTTTGAACCCACAAATAGCATAGAAACAACTTAAGAAAGCTAAAATCAAATTGCAAAGTACCCAACCTAATACGAACCTCGTGATCACGTGGTCACGCAACCCATAATCAAGATTGAGATCTGATCCTGGAAAGCCGAAATAGGTCTGATATGAGTGTGACACAATGGAAACCTGCCCCAAGGCACCAACACTATTGGAATGAGCAGAATGGCGCCACGAAGCCAGTTAATCTTCGATAAGTCAGATTCAGTTCGTTCAAGAACTGAAGAATGCAAGAATCACTCTCACACGTAAAAACTGAAAAATTCATAACAATATTCATCAAAGCTGCCAAAATTTTGGCCTACATGAGTTTAAATAGTTCTTGAAAAGTTAACCCTAATGGACCCCTTATGTGGACTTATATGAGGTCCACTCAAAATTGGCCCAAAACCCTAAACTGAAAAGCCCATAACCTGATCCAAACAAACCTTGGATCCTAGCTCAAAACAAAGTTTTAATTAAGCCCAAACGTGAAAGAAAATAATAAAAATAACTACTATGTCATTAAATACCACCCGCCCTTCTTTCCTTGTGTAGCTAGGATGAATAAGGAATCCTTATAAGAAAAGGATTCTGAAACATTAATGAATCACCGCCACACTTGTAGATTATATTGCAGCTCATTACAGGAAAACCAGCTGCCACATTCTTGTAGGAAAAGAATCCTAACCAAATAGAAAGTCCACAAGTCAAGTGGAAGTAAATAACAAAATCCGTATAGCCTCCGTTGACCAGCATTGCGGTTCCTTTTTGAACTCCGATTGACCTGAATGTTTAACCCAAGGTAGTAAGATATGTTTGGAGAGTCCACATAAAATATTAGCCCGATCCAATGGTCGGATTGAGAATTATGATTGTTGCCGTAAACCTGGACTGTTGCGCTTTTTACGCCAAAATCCGAATATGACCTTACTTGGGTCGTATCACAGGGCTGAACCGTATCACAACCCAATGATTACATGAAGCAAAAAACCAAATTTATCATGATGCAAACCTTCTAGTAACCACGCAGTCACGCAACTCAAAATCAAGATTGAGATCTGATCCTAAAAAGTTGAAATAGGTTTGATAGGAGTGTGATACAATGAAAACTTGTCTCAAGGGATTAGCACTAGATCGTTATCTTATGTGTAGGTATGGAAACCCATATATTTTCAGTTTGCGGCAGAATTAAACCTCAAATTGAAACCTCAAGAAAACAATATCGAAGTAAGCCCAAATTTCATATATAGTGCGATGTCACACCAGTAGTAAATATATGAAATTTCAATAAATTCTGAGGTGTCTTGCTTATTATTAAATTTTTTTAACTAGTATGTCGTAGACACAAAGAAGAAGAAGAAGAAGAAGATTGACCCAAACACTAAAATCTTAACGAAACACTAGGAAAACAAAAAATTCAAAAAGATATGACTTATTATCGAAGCCTAGCTCTGATACCAACTGATGCAAACCTTGTGATCACATGGTCATGCAACCCACAATCAAGATTGAGATTTGATCTCGAAAAGCAAAAAAAAAATTGATCGAAGTGTGACATAATGAAAACATGTCCCAAGGCACCAGCATTATTGGAATGAAGTCAAATGACACCATAAAGCCAGTTAATGTTTGATAAGTCAAATTCAGTTCATGTAAGAACCAAAGAATGCAAGAATCTCTCTCACATGTTAAAATTGAAAAATTCAGAAGTATTATTCCTCAATGGTTGTCGAAATTTAGCTTTACATGTGTTTAAATAGTTCTGAAAAACTAACCCTAATGGATCTACCCTTGTGGCTTGAATTGACCCACTTATAAAATTAACCAAAAGCCTTTACTACTAAACCCAAACCTTGATACAAATAATACATGGATCCTAACTGAAAACAAAGAATTAATTAAGCCCAAACAAGCCTTTGGCTATAACTAACAAAAAATTAAAAATAAAACCCACAAGTCCTAAGTCTTTATATACCTAATGATCATGGAAACCAATGTCATTAAACACCACCAGGCACCAACCCTTCTTTCTTTGTGTATCTAGGATGGATAAGAAATCCTTATAAGAAAAGGATTTTTAAACATTAATAAATCCTTGCCACTTGGAAATTATGTTGCAACCCATTAAATATCATTTTAGAACTAGAAAATTCCAAAAACAAGCTGTCACATCCTTGTAGAAAAATGATCATTGCCAAATAGAAAGTTCACAAGTCAAAATAAAGTAAATAACAAAATTCATACAGCTTGTTCTTATTTATATCGCAAGTCCTTTTTGAACTTTGATGTACCTGAAATGTAAACATAAAAAAAGAAGTAAAGCCGAAATGACTCCACCATCGTTGTCGATTTTTGAATTGGCAGTAACATAGTTTTTGGCTGTCGATTTCTAATTCGGAAGTGGCACAAGTAGCTACAGATTTCTGAACCAGTAACGCCATAATTTGTTTGTCGATTTCTGAATTGGCAGTTGCAAAGTTTTTAGCTGCCGAATTTTGAATCGACAGCGATATAATTAGCTGCCTATTCTGAATCAACACCGCCACAGTCTTTCTGTCGATTTATGAATTGACATTGGCAAAGTTTTTGGTTGTCGATTTTTGATTCGACAACGCCATAGTCTTTTTGTCAATTTATGAATCGGCAGTGACAAAGTTTTTTGCTGCTGATTTTTGATTCATAGTGACTCAGTTTTTGGCTGTCAATTTCTGAATTGATAGCGAAGAGGTTTTGATGCTGATTTTTTAATCGGCAATGATAGTTTTTATTATCAATTTATGAATCGACAACGACAATGTAAAACCTAACAAAAAATAGAGTTGGACTAGCCTATTCTAGGAAAGAATGGGAATAGAAATCAGCCCAAGATAACCTAAAAGAGGGATGGGAACAACCTTATCCAACTCTCTAGACACCCCTTTGCATTTAAGAGGGGTATAAATGTAGTAAGAAGAGAGAAGGGGGCACTTTTTCCAAAACAGGTTGCATGCTCTTGCCTTCTTCCTCTCCCCAAGATCTAGTTGTAACTCTATTAGGAACAACCCTCTCCCCCAAAGAGAAGTGACACGACCAAAAGATTGATGTCTTCTCCCAAGTGTAGGAGTGTCGAACTAATAAATAACCCGGCAAGACCGGGGTTGAACCACAGAGAGGTTAATTGTATAAATTATAAATAACAAGACAACAACAACAACAACAACAACAACAACAACAACAACAACAACAACAATAACAATAACAATAATACTCAGTACGTGGCGTTGTTATACCTGAGAATGATCTAAAAGATCGGGTCACAGGTTTCCAGCCTATATACTGAGTTTATGAAAAGATCAAAGATATATATAACAGAACGTAAATAATAATAATAATAATAATAATAATAGAAGAAGATGAAGAAATTAATGAGAACTTTGAGATGGAAGATTAGTGTAAGGATTAAACAACGATAAAAATAAATGTCAAGGTTAGAGGATCCACTAATGGTACTTCAAACAAGTATAGTATAAACTCTTATTACTCAATTAGAAACCACACATAAAGGAGGTTCCAATCAGATTATAAATTGTTAACATGATTACATTAGTTATCTTATTCAAGTAAAGCTAATACTTGTAAATGTTGGCAGGCATTCATGATTATAACTTATGTTAACAACAAATCAAGTTCCTTTCATAGCTCAGGTGTCGGTTATACCATACAGTATGGGCTATGAAAGTACCAAGTATTTGTTGTACCAAGTGTTATACAACATAAATCTAGATTAACCATTTAACAAGCAAAGTAATAAAAGTGAACAAGATAACAAATATAAAACATGTTAGTATCCAACGTTAAGGTCCATGTTAAGTTTATATTATACTTATTCTTACACCATTAGCGTACCCTTTTCACCTTGACATAATTAACTTAGCTAAACATAATGAAAGAAAGAAACATAAATGAACAAGATAAGAACATAAATGAGAAAGAAGTTAATTACGTAAAGGAAAGGAAATGAAGTGCATAAACTTGATATTAATGAAAGCAAAACATAAGCAATACAAAGAGAGAAAGCAAGAGCATGATCTTGATCTGGAAACCAAGATGCATCAATACATGGTACGTGCCTCCTTTTATAGGCCAAAATTTGGAACTATTGATTTGTTAATTAATTGATGAGTGGGTGGCCACATCTTGACTTGGTGACAATCCTTATCTTCTTGTCTGAACAAGACGTCATTGCTAACATCATAATTTGCCCAGAATCCTCAGGAATGTTTTAGGAAATTATCTCAGCTTTCCAACAAAAAAAAGATGAGGTTATTTGGACTTCTAGAACTCAAGATATGGGCCGAACACTAAATAGTGTCTGGGCTGCAGGACAGCTTCGGACTTCTTCGTTGTTCCTTCAGTTTGGACTTCAAAACGGCCTTTTTAAATCTTGGGCTCCTTATGAAAGTTGTAGGCCTTTGTCTTACCTTTCCATCCATATAAAATGGACCTAAATCCGAGATCTAGAGCTTCAGATATGATCCAATTACCGAGAAATCTTCTGGTTTGGACTGCACCGGCATCTCTTTTCTAAGTTTGGCCATCTCTTTGTCCTTTCACTTTCAATACTTAAACTCATCAATCACTCCTTTTATTTATGTGATAGGCCTGCATTTAAAATGAGCATTTACCATAAATTAAGGTATCTTATAGTATCAAACTTGTTATTATAAAACATGCTTTAGTTAAGGAGTTATTGATACTTCAAGTGCAAAATGATGATATAAAACCTTGATAAACATGCACTTTTAAGTACTAATCAATAAGACTAAAATTGACCAGTTGCATTTAGATCTCCTAGGGTGCTGTGTGACAAGAGAGCTAGAGGGGAGGAGAAGTGACAAAAAACATGGTGGAAGCTGAAGCTTGGACCTTCCTCTAGAATCGGCAGCAGTCATGACTACAACACACACATCCCTCTTCCAAGCAGAAAACTGAGACTTGAGGGAAGAACCATACCACTAAGACCTCCTCAAAAACTGTCTAAAAACATGAGGTAATACCAATATCCTTCTCTTAGCTTGTTGTTACCCTAGATTTCAGACAAAAGGGAAAAGGAAGAAAACTAAAAAATAGAAGGGGTGGTGCTCTTGCACCTTAACTCTAGGAATCTTGACTAAATGGACAAACTTAAGTAGAACAAAAGATGAATGAACACATACATAGACCCTTACTCAAGAAACATGAACGATTTTGAATGCATGAACCTAGGGGAGGGCCGAACATGTGAGGGTTGGACAAAATGTGAATTAGAGTGACAAAATGCATGGATGATGATCTTGTGAGACTTCTAGGAACATTTTTGAATCAAAAATAGAATCATACTTGTGTTGATGATGCAAATTCTACATATTTGATTGATGAAATTATATGGAAAGGTGATAGAATGGTGTTAAGTGCAAATTATATTATTAATGAACCTTGAAAGCATGATGCAGTTGAAACATGAACCATACCATATAATGCTTCGGTTTTGATTGTTTGATGAATGAACATGTGTAATTGTGAATTAAGAGAATGAATTGTGAATTGTGATTGTGATTATACTTGCGAGAAATATGATGATTTGCATGTGTAACTAAGTGTACTAGGCAGCAATGTTCGGCCATAAGGATTGAGGGAACAATGAGAGAATTCATTGTGACGAACACCTTAAGGGAATTAAGTCCATGACAAAAAATGAATACTTGTGAATTATGAAATTTCTAGTGGCGGTGTTGATGTATTACCATAACGTAAGTGAAAACATGGAATAAATGAATTCATAAAACCTTGTTAAATGAACTTGTGTTGTCTGCAATAAATTAGTGTTCGCTGCCGCAAACTGTGTTGTCTGCAACGAGGTTTTTGCTGCTGATTTTGTGTTGTCCGCAATGAAATAGGTGTTCGCTACCGAATTTGTGTTGTCTATAGCGCATCAGGTGTTCATTACTAAATTTATGTTCTCCACAACGAATCAATATTCATTGTCAAAAGTGTGTTGTTCGCAGCGAACTGATGTTCACTGCCGAAAGTGTGTTATCTGCAGCGAATCCGCATTCGCTGCTGAAATTATGTTATTCACAGCGAATCAGCATTCTCTACCAAAATTTTGTATTGTCTACAGCGAATCGGCATTCTCAGCCAAATTTATGTAGTTTGTAGAAAATCAACATTTACTGCTGAAATTGTGTTGTTTGCAGCGAATCTGTATTCCTTGCCAAAATTGTGTTGTTTGTAGCGAATCAACATTCGTTACTGAAATTTTTTGTTGTTTGTAGAGGATCAGCATTCGCTGCCAAAATTATATTGGTCGCAGTCAACATTCATTGCTGAAATTGTGCTGTAACAAATTCATGTTTGCTGCTGAAATTGTATTGTCTGCAGCAAATTGATGTTCGCTGTCGAAAGTGTGTTGTCTATTGTGAATTCACGTTCGTTGCTGTTGTGAATTCGTGTTCGTTGCCGAAATTGTGTTGTTTGTAGCGAATCAGCATTCGCTGCCCAAAGTGTGTTGTCTACAACGAATTTGTGTTTTGATGTTGAAACTGAGTTGTCTGCAGTGAATTTGTGATTCACTGATGAAATTGAGTTGTTTGTAGCGAATTAGCATTCACTGTCAAAAGTGTGTTGGCTACAGTGAAGTTGCATTCGTTGCCGAATTGTGCGGCCTGCAACAAACCAGTTTTTGCTGCCGAATTGTGCGGCTAATAGTGAACTAGTTTTCGCTATTGATTTTCTACAATAGATTCCCTAATCAGAAATGATTTAGATTCTTGTAGCAATTTCATTGTATGATGGTGTAAAATGTGGAGCACTTGAACATGAGCATATGCATTCTTGAAGTAAGTATAGTGATGAATGTGATTTAAGGATGCAAATATAATGATTTGTGGCCATTGATGTCTTAGGTGATGCGGCCAGGATCAGACCATCATCAGGACAAGGACAACCCTGGAACATGTAGGTGGTTTCCACCTTTTTCTCATATGAAGTTTATGTTTTAAAATGATTTACTTATGATGATATTTTATTAAATCCTTATTGAATGATGAAACAACGATGAAGTGTGTGATTGAATTCTTGATGATTGTCGAGACAACTATGCAATGTCGATCAGGTTCTTGATGAATGTTGAAATAATGATGAAAATGTTAATATTCTAAAATGTCCTATTTGAGGTGGATATATTATTGTGTTGTGATGAATGATAAACCGACTATGAGATGTTGATTGGGCTATTATGAATTTGGGCTGCTAATGAATGGTTGTATAAGTATTACGAAGAATTTACTATTGTATTTTATTGAATGTAATTGTGACAAATGGTTGTATGAGAATTCCAAAGGATCTACTGTTTTATTACATTGAATGTAATTGTGATGAATGGTTGTATGAGTATTACAAGAGATTTATTGTTGTATTATATTGAACATTAATTGTCATGAATGGTTGGACGAGTAATATGAAGGGTGTATTGTTGTGTTATACTGAATGTTAAATTGTTATGGAATGTTTGTTTGTGTTTTACAAAGGATCTATTATCGTGTTTACTGAATGTTAAGTTATTACGGAATGCATGTATGAGTATCACGAAGGGTCTGTTATTACGTTACAAGAAATGTCGAATTGTTATAAATTGTTTGAATGGGAAATTTTAAGGATATTGCCATGTTAAAGTGATTTCATAAACCACCTCTAGAATGTTTGTTTGGTTAATGATTAGCTTCAGCTAATGGCACCCTAAGCGGATGACCGGGATGAGCAAATGATTAGCTACGACTAATGGCATCCAAAGCGGATGATCGAGATGAAAAAATGATTAGCTTTGGCTAATGGCATCCGAATAGATGACATGAACAAATGATTGATTAGCTTCGGCTAGTGGCATCCAAATGGATGACCGAGATAAATCATTGATTAGCTTCGGCTAATTGCATCTAATGAGATGACTGGGACAAATGAATGATTAGCTTCGACTAATAGCATCCAAATGGATAACCGAGATAAATCATTGATTAGCTTTGACTAAGGGCATCCGAAGGGATGATCGAGATAAATGATTGATTAGCTTCGGCTAATGACATTCAAATAGAGTGGATGACCGAGATGAACAAATGATTAGCTTTGACTGATGGCATCCGAATGGATGACTGATATAAATTGTTGAATAGCTTCGGCTAATGGCATCTGAATGGATGACCGGGATAAATAACTGATTAGCTTCGACTAATGGCATTCGATGGGATGACCGGGACAAATGATTGATTAAATTCAGCTAATGGCATCCGAATGTAATGGATTACTAGGATGAATAAATGAGTAGCTTCGGCTAATGGCATCCTAAATGGATGACCGGGATGACTAAATGACTAGCTTCGGCTAATAACATCCTAAGTGAATGATCGGGATGAATAAACGATTGGTTCGACTAATGGCATCCTAAGAGGATAGTCAGATTTAAGAGTTATAGTTAGTTTTAAGAAATGATGCGTTCATGTATACTATGTTTTGTATATACTAAGTATATGAAAGAACTACAATTGTTATGCTTTAAATAAAGAATACCGATAGTTCTACTAACGATATTCGAGATAATTGATTGGGTTTGAGTATTGTAATTAGCCTCAATAATTGATGAATTATTAACGGTGGTATTTACATAAGTAAGGAGAAATGAAAGAATTACGCTATTTTGGTCCTTGAATGAAATGTAACATTAATATTGCTATATTATGTTTTTAAATTGTCTATAATGCTTGAAATTATCTTATGTTGTAACAGAGACAACATACAAACATGGTGTGTAAGGAAATCTACTTCGCAGCTCATATATTTTGAAAAGAACTATATATTTGTGTGTGATGGGTAATGTGAGTTATGTATGAACAAACATGTTAATCACTCAATTAGTCATTCGACCCCTTTTGTAAAGACTAGTAATGAAGAAATTGAAATGGAACACAAATGTGAATGTGCGAACATGTGGATATGATGTGTATGTATATACATATGAGGTATTCATCTTATGAGGATGTTATGTTGTGAAATTACATGATGTCGAGATAATGAAAGTTCTGGTTGTGTAACTTGTTGTTTAGCACTCTTGTATGAACTCGTGATGATAACTAGACTAGAACAGGAATTTGAATTTATGAGTATGTCAATATGATGTAATGTAAACTTATGAATATGGAAATATAATGTTATGGATAATTTATGTTATCCTACAAAGATTGTGCCTTGTTAATGAACAGAACATAATGATAAACATGAAGAAGGATATGGTGAAAAAATCCAGAAACTAAACAATAAAAAAAATTCCATTGATTTTGGCCTTGAAAAAGCCGGGTCGTTACATGAAAGTTTACCCCAACATAAACAAATACCTTTGGAATCTTCTACTAAAGTTCAGCTCGATCCAATAGTTTGATTTGGAGTTATGCTCAATAGCTTAAAATTGAACAATAAGAAATTTTACGCCACAATTTGAATCTGACCTTGCCTAGATCGTATCATTTCCTTTCTCTTAAAAATAATTCATCCTTAAATCACCAACAAGTTTAATGGAAAATTTCTTAGCTTATTGTTAAAGCCTTTGGAATTCTTTTCTTGCACGCACTTGCGTCCAACAACATTGTATGAAAGTAGTAGTCGCTAATAATTTCAAAAAAATACGTTTTACCATCCATTTGCGTATATATTTTTGAATGATTACCATTGCTGCCCTATTTTGTTTTCCATCCTTTTGGCACAAAACTGAAGCTCTCCGTTATTTAAGTTCTTTATTTGTTTCTTTATAAATCTTTGCAATTCGTTTAGCCTCGTGCTTTTTATCTAATCTCATATAAGCATTATGATCATAAATATTTAAAACTCGTAACCTCTGCTTCTTTTCCTTACTTATTGAATCTCCTCTAATCAACCTATCTTTGCTTTTTAGCCCTACTACCATTGTTTGATTTCAGATCAACCCCAACCTTCCTCATGTCTTGGGTACCTGTATTAGCTTACTATCATGTTTTTCCACCTTCTCAAGCCTATCACACACATTCCCCATCACAAAATTCACCTTCTCTATCATCTTCATTGTGGCTTGAATTTGGAACTTTACATCACTCTCGGGAAGGGGTGGTATTTTATTTTGTTCTAACATGATTATACCTAGAAAATTGGTTAGTGGTGTGTGTGTGTGTGTGTATAATTCATCATGTCGCTCGTGTTTCACTCAAAATTAGGTTTTTCACTCCAATAAACTCATTATGCTTTTAACCTTACAACTTATTTTCTTTTGGTTTTTTCGAAACTAAAAATCCAACTAATCAAAGTCAGAGGTCTTTGCAACATATTCAAATTATGAATATAAACTCAAGAATTAATAAATATACTGAAAACAAGCAAAATGAAACTACAACTATGATTTTGTGAGTATCAATGCAAATTCGAACAAATTGTGGACGAAACAAAGACGCGAAATAAAACAAAAATGAAAACTAATAAAGACACTTATTTGACTCCTAAATAACCCCAATATAACAAAAAACAAACTAATTTGGTCAAAACAATCAGTAGACAAACACATTTTGGAACTTAACGCAAATATGACTTGTTACATAATTTTAAAGCACCAGAATTGAAACAAGACCTAAAGATATCAGAATAACCTTAAATTAAATATGTAGTATTATCCTGATATCCAACAAACTACAGCTCTCAGTTTATAGGTCGTTACCTTATGTCAAGGTATCAAAACCCGTATATTATCAGTTTACGACAAAATTACACCCTAAAGTGAAACCTCAAGAAAACTATATCGAAATAAGCCAAAATTTCATATATAGTACGATCTCACCTCCAATAGTTAATATATGAAATGTCAATTAATTATGGGGTATCTTGCTTAGGGTTCTTTATGAGTTATGTTTTTACAGAATAATTGCAACAAGTTTTGAACAATGTCTCTTTCTTCTTCTTATTTTTGATTTTTATGCTACTGATATGTTAGAGACAATAACAAAACAAAACATTAATATTTTTAACTAGTATGCTGCAGACATAAAGAAGAAGAAGAAGAAGATTGACCCAAACACCAAAATCTTAATGAAACACTAGGAAAACAAAAATTTTAGAAAGATATGACTTATTATTGGAGTCTAGCTCTGATACCAACTGATGCGGACCTCATGATCAAGTGGTCATATAACCCTCAATCAAGATTGAGAGTTTTTTTATCCTGAAAACTCGAAAGAGGTCTGATAGGAGTGTGACATAATGAAAACATGTCCCAAGGTACTAACACTATTAGAATGAAGTCGAATGACGCCACAAAGCTAGTTAATCTTCGATAAGTTAGATTCAATTCATTCAAGAACTAAAGAACACATGAATCTTTCTCATATGTTAAAACAAAAAAATTCAGAATTATTATCCAAAGAGATATCTACCTAAGGTTTAGTAGGCACAAATAACAGTGTATACAGTCCATGCGATTATACTTTAGATTTTGACTTTCTACAAGCAATGCATAGTTCACATATTTGTTGCACATCCCTTTTTTTTTTTTTATCTTTGGCCAATAAAAATACTCATGCAATACATCCAAAATTTTCACAACCCCAAAGTGACCCATCAATCCACCCTCATATTCTTCACAAACAAGCAATTCACATAAAGAAGGATGGTCAGCTTTAGACTGGACACAACCTGAGAATACAACTATAAAAGATGTTGCATGGCCAACAATGCTATTGAAGTTCTTGTTTAGTTGATGAGTTTTGGAAGTATTGTTGAGCTAGATGAAGATAGAGGAACTAAGGTGCCTTTTAGGTAAGATGGGGCAAGTCAAGGGCAAGCAATTAATACTAGTTGTATGGTTAATGTCCAATAAAATAAATATTCAGAACAACAACTTGGTAAGTAAGCAGTCCATTCCTTTAAAGTCAAAGTAGGAAAAATACCAGCTGCCTTATTATAGCCAGTATTGTCATATTTAGATTTTGTATTTTATAGGACAAATCAACCTTGCAAAGTGTGTCTTCTGCATCTGTTAGTCCTCTACATCCTAATAACCATTGTGCCAGTAGTAAGGACCTTAACACTAAGCAATCCAACTATTGCAAGTTAAACTTTTTAAATGCTATTAGAGGTGATGCAAGCTTAGGCGTGAAAGCTGGCCATGTTTTACAAACAAAATGTAATTTGCTTTTTTTACCTCCCTCATTAGAATAAGACTGTATGATGATTAATACTTAAAAATGCATTTTTATCAAGGTTTTATATCATCATTTTGCACTTGAAGTATCAATAACTCCTTAACTAAAGCATGCTTTATAATAACATACCCAATAATATAAGATACCTTTAATTTATGGTAAATGTTCATCTTAAATGCAGGCCTATCACATAAATAAAAGGATTGATTGAT
This sequence comes from Populus alba, assembly GCF_005239225.2. Classification (NCBI taxonomy): domain Eukaryota; kingdom Viridiplantae; phylum Streptophyta; class Magnoliopsida; order Malpighiales; family Salicaceae; genus Populus; species Populus alba. The sequence goes on from NC_133295.1 coordinate 7,551,539, forward strand.
GAGTTTAAGTATTGAAATTGAAAGGACAAAGAGAGGGCCAAACTTAGAAAAGAGATGTTGGTGCAGTCCAAACTGGAACATTGTTCGGTAATTGGGTCATATCTTGAGTTCTAGATGTCAAAATGATCTCAATTTTTTGGACAGATTTGGTAACACATAGGCTTATAACTTTCATGTGGAGTCCAAGATTTTAAAATGCCGTTTTCAAGTCCAAATTATAGCAACAACGAAGAAGTCTGAATCTGTCGTGCAGCCTAGACACTGTTTAGTGTTCAGCCCATATCTCGAGTTCTATAAGTCCAAATGACCTCAATTTTTTTCCTAGAAAGATAAGACAATTTACTATAACTTTTATGAGTATAGGTGGTTCCAGTTCTGATGTTAGCAATGACGTTTTATTCAGACAAGAAGATAAGGATTTTCACCAAGTCAAGAGTTGGCCACCTACTCAATAATCAGTCATCAAATTAATGTTCCAAATTTTGGCCTATTAAAGGAGGCATTTGCCGTGCATTTAGGTATCTTGGTGTTTAGATTAAGATCATGCTCTTGCTCTCTTTCTTTGTATTTTGTAATGTTTAAGTTTTATTTTATGTTATATTAAACTCTTGCTTATGCTTTTCATTTCCTTTCCTTTACTTATATAATTATATTCTTATCTTGTTTTTTTATGTTTCTTTCTTTCATTATGTTTAGCTAAATCTATTATGTCAAGGTGAAAAGGTTACACTAATGCTGTAAGAATAAGTATAGTATAAACTCAACATGGACTTTAATGCTTGATACTAACATGTTTTATATTTATTATCTTGCTCACTCTTAATACCTTGCTTGTTAAATGGTTAATCTAGATTTGTGTTGAACAACCCTTTGTACAATATATGCTTGGCACTTTCATAGCTCAATCGTATGGTATAACCAACACCTGTGCTATGAAAGGAACTTGATTTGTTGTTAACATAAGCTATCACCATGAATACCTAATAATATTTACAAGTATTGGTATTACTTAAATAAGATAATTAATGTAATCATGTTAACAATTTATAATCCGATTGGAACCTCCTTTGTGTGTAGTTTCTAGTTGAGTAATAAGAGTTTATACTATACTTATTTAAAGTACCATTAGTGGATCCTATAACCTTGACATTTGTTTTTATTATTGTTTAATCATCAAATTAATCTTATATCTCAAAGTCCTCTTTATTATTACTATTACTATTATTACTATTATTATTATTATTATCACTACTACTATTATTATTACTAGTATTACTATTACTACTATTATTGTTGTTGTTGTTTTGTTGTTATTATTGTTGTTGTGTTATTGTTATATATAATTTATATGGTTAACCTCCCTATGGTTCGACCCTGGTCTTACCGAGTTATTTATTACTTTGACACTCCTGCACTTGGGAGAAGACATCAATCTTTTGGTCATGTCAAGTTTTTGGCGCCGTTGCCAAGAGGTAAATTCTTGTATAAATTATAATATTTATTTTATTTTCTCTTTTCACTTTTCATTTTATCTAACTTTTATTTCTTTTGTTTTGTTTTGTTTCTTGTTCTTCTTTTTTCTTTTCTTCCTTTACTCTCCTCTTACACGTGTATGAGAGTTTGGTCACGTACATTAAGTGGTAGACTTTGTAAGGTATTCTCATCATTTTCAGAAAATATGGCCGAAAAAGATAATCAATCGCTTCATAATGAGAATAATGAGAATAACCGTATGAGAACACTTAAAGACCATATAGATCCCACAAGAACAAGTGCACCCTCATGCATAGTTTTCCCTCCTGATGCATCTCATTTTAATTTTAAGCTAGGCATTATTCAACTTTCACCTTCTTTTCATGGCTTAGACCTAGAAAATCCATACTTGCTTTTAAAGGAATTTGAGGAGGTCTGTAACACCTATAATGACTCAAATTGTAGCATAAACACCATTAGATTAAAGTTTTTTCCTTTTTCATTAAAAGATAAAGCTAAAATATGGCTATAAAATTTGAGACTAGGATCTATTCGTGCATGGGATTAAAAGCAACAACAATTTTTAAAGAAGTTTTTTTTTTCTCACCGAACAAACTCTTTCAATAGACAAATCATTATTTTCACTCAAAAGCCAGGAGAAACATTTTGCCAATGTTAGGATAGGTATCGAGACTTGTTTAATACTTGCCCTCATCATAGTTTTGAAACATGGAGATTGGTTTCACATTTTTATGAAGGGTTAACACTAAAAGATATGCAAATAATTGAATTGATGTGCAATGGAACTTTTAAAGATAAAGACCCTAATGAAGCAATGGAGTACCTAGACTTACTAGCCAAAAAATGCTCAAAATTAGGACACCACAGGTACTTATGAGGCACCAAGTAAAACTCAACCTCGACACTCTTGTATTTGGAAGAAGACATCAATCTTTTGGTCGTGTCACCTATGTTTAATCAAATTGTTTATTTGTTTCTTAAACCTTTGAGAATGATTTATAGATAGTCCTATGACTCCAACGTGATACTCACATCTAACATTTTTCTTATACCATTTACGGAAAGGTATGTGGATGAGTCTAAGTGGTTAAGGTACTATATGATGAACATCCACAAGTGGTTGATAATTGTTAATAAGAAGAACTAAGATGAGAGGTTGATAATTGTAAGATGAGGGAACCAAGGAGGATTGTAGATCAACGATGCGAAAAACTAAGTCATGGTTTGGGGGTTTTAGAATGAGAAGTTGATAAGTGTAGAAGATTATTCTATGATCTTCAAGCTTCATGGGAAAAAGAGGTACAACGCCAAAAGGATGAAAGATGAAGGAGATTCGTTGTGGTTATCATTCAAAAGTATGTACGCAAGTGGTTAGTACGGCGTGCTTATTTGAAATTTTTTTCAGTCACTATTTATATACAGTGTTATTGGAGAAAGGTGTTAGCAATAAGGGGATTCCGAAGGCTTAAACAAGAGGCTAATAAAGTCGCTATTAATCCTATTCAAGATTCGAGGGCGAATCTTCTTGAAGAGGGAGGGAATGATACGGTTCAGCCCTATGATACAACCCAAGTAAGGTCAGATTCAAATTTTGGCGTAAAAAGCGCAACAGTCCAGGTTCACGGCAACAATCATAATTCTCAATGCGACCGTTGGATCGGGCTAATATTTTATGTGGACTCTCCAAACATGTTCTACTACCTTGGGTTAAACATTCAGGTCAATCGGAGTTCAGGAAGGAACCACAATACTGGTCAACGGAGGCTGTACGAATTTTATTATTTACTTCCATTTGGCTTGTGGACTTCCTATTTAGTTATGATTCTTTTCCTACAAAGATGTGGTAGCTGGTTTTGGAAATTTCCTAGTTCCACAAGGATCTTTAATGAGCTGCAATATAATCTACAAGTGTGGCAGTGATTCATTAATGTTTTAGAATCCTTTTCTTATAAGGATTCCTTATTCATCCTAGCTACACAAGGAAAGAAGGGCTGGTGGTATTTAATGACATATTAGTTATTTTTATTATTTTCTTTAACGTTTGGGCTTATAAACTTTGTTTTAAGCTAGGGTCCAAGGCTTGTTTGGATCAGGTTATGGGCTTTTCAGTTTAGGGTTTTGGGCCAATTTTGAGCGAACCTCATATAAGTCCACATAAGGGGTCCATTAGGGTTAATTTTTCAAGAACTATTTAAACTCATGTAAGCCAAAATTTCGGAGCTTTGATGATTATTATTCTGAATTTTTCAGTTTTAACGTGTGAGAGTGATTCTTGCATTCTTCAGTTCTTGAACGAACTGAATCTGACTTATCGAAGATTAACTGGCTTCGTGGCGTCATTCTACTCATTCCAATAGTGTTGGTGCCTTGGGACAGGTTTCCATTGTGTCACACTCCTATCAAACCTATTTCGGCTTTCTAGGATCAGATCTCAATCTTGATTGTGGGTTGCGTGACCACGTGATTACAAGGTTTGCATCAATCTAGCTTGTAGTTTGATAAAAGTTTCAACCAAATTACTTCCTGGTTATATCAAGATCCATGCATTAATTAAGAGTTCAAATAAAGGGGGATTAACTTGAAAGGTAGATCCTTGTCATCTTTGAGCACATTTTTTTATATATAGTTTCATTGTTCTTTTCTCCCTACTTTGTAAGGTTATTGCTATTTCTAGATCTAGCTCGTAGTGTTTGATAAAAGTTTCAACCAAATTACTTCTTGGTTATATCAAGATTCATGCATCAATTAAGAGTAAGTTTTTCCAAGCTTTCAAAGAAGTAATGCGTCAACAATTTATTACCATGAAATAGCTTGATCATTTTGGTATAATAAAGCCTTAGATGAGTCATAGGATATTGAGATCCAATAAACTTCGTCACACCTTATCGACTAGAACTCATCAAATTTGAGAGAAGAATTAAAAATAAAGTTGTCACATAGTATTAAAGGATACTTGAAATCCTATTATTGCATTTGTTTTAGAAATTCCAGATAAAGGGTTTATATATGTTTAAAAAAAGAACAATGTCATTCTTATCGTATCCTTTCAAGTACAAGGTTACCATTGTTATATACCTTCTCATAATTTTTTCCTTTAATAGCCATTAAGTGATTTATAAATGTTTATATATATATATATATATATATATATATATATATATTTGTTTACAATTTATATGTTATATATATTTTAATTTTAATTCAATATAATTCGTAAAAAATAAGACATATTGATTTAAGTCATTCTAAAAAACTTTCATATAAATCCCTTAGAAAATGAAACTTGTCGACAAAATAAGCTTTAATTTAATTTTGACGATATCACAACAAAATACATTATCTTGTTATAATATTGTTTTAAAAAAGCATGTTAAATCCTTAAAATTATGAGACAAGTAAAATTGATTGTTTCTAAAATAAGCGTTAGGCCTATATAGTTAGTAAAACAAAATTAGGCCTTGACTCTGTTCCTTTGAATATGTCTAAAATGAGCTTGAATGACATCACTCATGTTCATTGGGCCCCATATAGGATCACTGATGCGAACCTCGTGATCACGTGGTCATGCAACCCATAATCAAGATTGAGATATGATCCCGGAAAGCTAAAAAAGGTCTGATAAGAGTGTGACACAATGGAAACCTGCCCCAAGGCACCAACGCTATTGGAATGAGTAGAATGACGCCACGAAGCCAGTTAATCTTCGATAAGTCAGATTCAGTTCGTTCAAGAATTGAAGAATGCAAGAATCACTCTCACACGTTAAAACTGAAAAATTCAGAATAATATTCATCAAAAGCCGCTGAAATTTTGGCTTACATGAGTTTAAATAGTTCTTGAAAAATTAACCCTAATGGACCCCTTATGTGGACTTATATGAGGTCCACTCAAAAGTGGCCCAAAACCCTAAACTGAAAAGCCCATAACCTGATCCAAACAAGCCTTGGACCCTAGCTCAAAACAAAGATTTAATTAAGCCCAAACATTAAAGAAAATAATAAAAATAACTAATCTGTCATTAAATACCACCAGCCCTTCTTTCCTTGTGTAGCTTGGATGAATAAGGAATCCTTATAAGAAAAGGATTCCGAAACATTAATGAATCACTGCCACACTTGTAGATTATATTGCAGCTCATTAAAGATCCTTGTGGAACTAGGAAATTCCCAAAACCAGCTGCCACATCCTTGTAGGAAAAGAATCATAACCAAATAGTAAGTCCACAAGTCAAATGGAAGTAAATAATAAAATCCGTACAGCCTCCGTTGACTAGTATTGTGGTTCCTTCCCGAACTCCAATTGACCTGAATTTGTAACCCAAGGTAGCAAGATATATCTGGAGAGTCCACATAAAATATTAGCCCGATCCAACGGTCAGATTGAGAATTATGATTGTTGCCGTAAACCTAGATTGTTGCGCTTTTTACGCCAAAATCTGAATCTGACCTTACTTGGGTCGTATCACAGGGCTAAACCGTATCATTCCCTCCCTCTTCACGAAGATTCGCCCTCAAATCTTGAATAGGATTAATAGTGACTTCAGTAGCCTCTTGTTTAAGCCTTTCAAATCCCCTTATTGCTAACACCTTTCTCTAACAACATTGTATAGAAGTAGTGATTGACAAGAATTTCAAATAAGCACACTGTGCTAACCACTTGCGTACATACTTTTAAATGATAACCACAGCGACTCTCCTTTGTCTTTCATCCTTTTGGCGTTGTACCTCTTTTTCCCATGAAGCTTGAAGATCATAGAATAATCTTCTACACTTATCAACTTCTCGTTCTAGAACCCTGTGATCACGTGGTCACGCAACCCACAATCAAGATTGAGATCTAATCTTGGAAAGCCGAAAGAGGTTTGATAAGAGTGTGACACAATGGAAACCTGCCCCAAGGCACCAACACTATTGGAATGAGTAGAATGACACCACGAAGCCAGTTAATCTTCGATAAGTCAGATTCAGTTCGTTCAAGAACTGAAGAATGCAAGAATCACTCTCACACGTTAAAACTGAAAAATTCAGAATAATATTCATCAAAAGCTGCCGAAATTTTGGCTTACATGAGTTTAAATAGTTCTTGAAAAATTAACCCTAATGGACCTCTTATGTGGACTTATATGAAGTCCACTTAAAAGTGGCCCAAAACCCTAAACTAAAAAGCCCATAACCTGATCCAAACAAGCTTTAAACCCTAGCTCAAAACAAAGTTTTAATTAAGCCCAAACATTAAAGAAAAATAATAAAATAACTAATCTGTCATTAAATACCACCCGCCCTTCTTTCCTTGTGTAGCTAGGATGAATAAGGAATCCTTATAAGAAAATGATTCGGAAACATTAATGAATCACTGCCACACTTGTAGATTATATTGCAGCTCATTAAAGATCCTTGTGAAACTAGGAAATTCCCAAAACCAGCTGCCACATCCTTGTAGGAAAAGAATCCTAACCAAATATAATTCCTTCTTAAACAACCTAGCTTTTAGAAATTAATTTTTTTTTTAAGAATTTCATCCTTTAACTCTTAATTATAGGTGGGATTGAAGTTATATACAAGTATTGAGAGTATATTATAATTAGCACTGTAGTAATTATACATTAGTCAATGAAAAATTCTTAAAAAGTGCTTACTTTTATAAATGGATATGAATTAAGACTCCATAAAAGACTAGATTACTAACCGAGTACTATTCCTTACTTGATTAGGAAGAAACCAAACAAGAATAAACAATTAAAGACTAAGGAGTGTTTGAGAGAGCTTTTGCATCAAATTGATGTTTTTTTAGTGTTTTCTGATAATTTCAATGTGTTAATGTTAAAAAAAAAAAATATGAAAAAAATTCATTTTAATACATGTTCAAGCAAAAAGCTAATTTGAAAAGTATCTTACACCACAATCTTAAACACATGCTAAGACACCATCTTCCTAAATTAGAATATAGCTTCAAGTAATTCTGAAATTACTAGAATACCCCTAATTCGGAGAAATATACAGAAATTGCAATTCTGCCCCTACTCACAAAATAACCCAAATCTGAATCAAACCCTTAACTAAGAAACCTGTCATTATAACTTATTCTTAGACTAGAAAACCACCTCCTTGTTGAAGAATCCGACAACTTGATTTTGATTTTCCATAAGAGATAAATTTCTTTGACCATAACCTAAGCATGTTGTCATTTTTCTGCTACAAGATAGTTTTTTATTGCATTATTATTTCTATTCTAAAAAAGCTGAAGCTTCACAGATGTTTTTGGTTTTTTTAGTGATATCATATAATGTGATTGGTGCATGATGAAATAAGCTTTCGATAAACTCTGCATATATTATTACAGAATATATGAAATAGCTTTAGAATGCTTAATGCTCTGTTTTTCTTTTCCAATCCAATTTCAGAAGTTTCATACCTCTTTGCAGAAATGGTTCAGCATGGACTTCGTTGCATTGCCTTTTGCAGATCTCGTAAACTCACTGAGATTGTCTTATCTTATTATACGTATGGCCCATTTATCTCATGAATGTTAAATTCTTCAAAAGATATATGGCCTTTTGAGCATCGATTTTTCTCTTTCCCCCCCTTATAATAGTGGATGCTGAAAGAATATCATCTCTAACTTTATCACTGTGATAGGCGTGAGATTCTTCAAAAGACAGCACCCTACCTTGTAGGCTCAATTTGTGCTTATCGATCTAGCTATGTTGTTGAGGTCAGTAAAGGTGTTTTGTTTTTTCTGTCCATACGCGATGATTATCATTAGTGCTTTTAAGCCGAAGTTGATATAGTTGCATAACCAGAGTTAAGCTTTCCATCCAATAGTTTGTTCTTCTAGGAAATCATATCTGAATTTGGGCCAAATTTTCTACTTTTTTTGTGAAGGACAGTTTACTTTTCATTGGTTATTGAATCTGTTTTATTTAGCTATATTGGTGGCTGAAAGGTCAAATTGCTTCTGCCAAGTTTCTTTACTGTAGCGAGTCAGTGATGATTTTCATCGTGGTGCAATAATTTTGAACTTGCTCATATTGTCCCCGATCATTGCTGGCTTGCACCTTCTCTTTGATTCAAAATTAGCATTCTGCTCTCTTCCTTCTTGAAAACTTTCTGTTATTATTTTTTCTTACCGCCATACTTGGTTGCCAATGGTAAATTTTATCTCTGAAATCTTATCAAAAGATTTTGAAGCTATTATAAATCTGTTGCTTTATGTAAAGGAGTGTAACAAACTCATACTTCCGCTCAATACAAATTGTTATTTGTATTCTTAAGTGAATTTTTAGCTTGTTCTTGATGGGAATCTATGGAATAAAACCAATCTGTTAAGAACCTCTTTACTGTTTGACCATCATTTAGAATTGTTCAATTGCCTTGGTCAACTGCAGCTCCTTTTAGCTGTCTTTGTTGTCACATGTTGACTCAGCCCTGATGCCGGAAGAAAATTGGACATGGCATTTGTTTTTGTTTGATTCTTATTTTTTCAGTATTCTATTTCTGGTGCTGTTAAGGTGTTCTTTTAGGGTAATTTAGTGGGATTGCCCATCTCTACTAATTTTTCTATTTTCCCTTGGTTGATTTCATATTTTCCTGTTTGTATTTCTAATCTTCACCCACATATGAGTTATGTGCTTTGACGTTGGCTGGGCTGCGCTAGAGCAGGATCGGAGGCAATTAGAGAGAGATATTTTCAGTGGGAAACTCTCTGGCATTGCTGCAACAAATGCTCCTGAGTTGGGTATTGATGTTGGCCATATTGATGCCGCCCTGCATTTAGGCTTTCCTGGTAGTGTTGCCAGGTAGAGAGCTATACTGTGTTGGTTTCCAAGTAACTATCTTGCTCAATTCTTTTAATTGGAAGCTTTTTTTCTTTCATTTTTAGTTCGTGGCAGCAAGCTGGCAGGTCTGGAAGAAGAGAAAGGCCATCTCTTGCTGTATATGTTTCGTTTGAAGAACCTCTGGATCAATATTTTATGAAATTTCCTAAAACACTTCCATGGTCCGTGCTGTCATATTGATGCTCAAAACCAGCAGGTATGTAGGGTTCCAAGTTCGACATTTTCTTTTGAATTAGTTTTCTTTTAAGGTTCCAACAAATAGGCAAACTTATGCTCCAGTGTTTATCTTTCTAGGTGTTGAAGCAACATCTGGTCTGCGCTGCTCTTGAACACCCATTGAGTTTGCTTCATGACGAGAAATATTTTGGCTCTAGTTTAGGCAATGCGCTGATGTCCCTTAAAAATAAAGGAGACCTGAGCTTTGATCCTTCACGTGATTCTTCTGCTAGAATATGGAGCTACATTGGGCATGAGGTATGTTATTTGTTCAAACATCTAGGTTTAATAGCTCTAGTGCGCAACTTATATTATTTTTATAAATAAAAAAAGAGGGATTCTCTTTTATATATAAAATTGACTTTATACTTAATTTTTTTTTTCCACAATAGAGATAAATTACTCTTTGATAACCTATTGACTTGAAATCTTTGAAGCGTGACCTATATGGACACTTGATTGAAGCTAATGGTTGATTTGATAAACTTCAATGCACACAGTTTTGAGGCTGTATATTATTTCTTGTAACTTGCCTGGAAGTCGATCCCAAAAAAAAATCTTAGGTTTAGTATTTTGTTGTACTGTTTAAGTAAATGGTTATTTTAAGTTTCCAGTGTTCGATTTTTCTAGAAAATGCAGAGTATACATGCAGCGTGATAGACATGCAGATAGAGTCCCACCAGATACAGAGTTATAGACATGCAGCGGAATGAAGTCCTTGAAGAGATTGAGGAAAGCAAAGCTTCTTCCATTCCAGGTAGCGAAGTTGTGATTTCCTTGTTTATTGTAGACTTTTAGCTCTAAATGTAAATTTAACACTCTCTTTATGGTCTAATTCTTCACCGTGGTTCCTTTTGTTTAGATATATGAAGGTGCGGTCTATATGCACCAAGGGAAGACCAATATGGTCAAGGAATTGGATATATCGGAAAAGATTGCTTTGTGCTATGAAGCCAACTTGCATTATTATACAAAAACCCGTGATCATACAGATATTGATGTCCTTGGAGGTGATATTTTATGTTAGGCTCTTAACTTTTTGTTTTTCTTCCTCTGCTTTTCAACTTGTATTTGAAAAAAATCGCATGCTTTTATTCTGCAGGCTGCAGCTTGTTGCATGGCTGACTCGCAGAATATATGTGGCTGTTGAGTCTGAAACTTAGCAGATCTTTACCTATTATAGCTAGAGTTGGAACCTTGTGCCACGTTTAGTTGATTACTGATATAGCTATTGTGGGGAATGCAAAGAGGAGAAACATGTGGGACAGGCTACTAAGTATCATGTCATTAGGAATGTCTTCTATTATAGCAATTGCAGCAATGCTAACAAGAAACATTGCTATATTCTCTTAATGGCATTTGCAATTATTGTTCCTGTAGTTTAATGTGATTCCCTTTGAAGATTGAATTATGACAGTAACTTCTTGTCCTGCAAACATTTAGGCCTATCCACCAAGGGCCTTCAAGAACCAGTCTTCAAGAACATCAGCTCAAACACTTTCTTGTAAAGTAACAACTACTTGGTTTGGTTTCTATTGTGAAGATAGGTGGAGGTGCCTACCTTGCCCACTTGACCAACTTGGCCACTTGGCCACTTGGCCAAGTTGGCCAACTTGGCCACTTGCTCTTGCATGTATGCTTGCCTATAAATAGGCAAGCATCCAAGCATTATATACACACCAAAGAAGAGAGAAAGAAGAGAGAGTGAAGAGGGAAATCCCACTAAATTGTGAGGTATTTGTGAGAGAGTAAGTGAGGTGTTTTCTCCTAGTAATAGAGAGATTCTTAGTTGTTCTCCTATTATCTAAGAGAGGTTGTAATTCTCACATTACTAGTAAAATCCTTCTATACTTGCCCGTGGACGTAGCCTAATTGGGTGAACCACGTAAATTCTTGTGTGTCTCATTTCTCATTTTTAGCCTTTTGTCTTGTCGGGTTTGCATGCCAGTATCCTAACAGTGGTATCAGAGTCTTCCTGGTTGGCGTTGTTAACACACAAAAGTTATTCGTGTATATGGTTACTATTCACGTCTACGACACTATTCACCTATACAGCACTATTCATCATACGGTACTGTTCACTTTCGTTACTGTTGGTGTATATAGAAAGTCAGTGCGGTGATTAAATACAGTCTAGGAAGTTCTGTCTAAGGAGATTGGGTTTTAAGCGGGACCGTTTGTGACCCCTCCAATCGTTCCTGGGAACTTACTTAGTGAAGTATTATTCACACGATACTATTTCTATATACGTTACAGATCTGTGAAATGGTGATAGCTGAATAGATCTCGGTGAATACAATGGCAGCAAAGTACGAGATCGAGAGGTTCAAGGGGAGCAATTTCTCACTGTGGAAAATGAGAATCAAGGCAATCTTGAGGAAAGACAATTGCTTGGCAGCAATTGGGGATCGGCCCGCGGAGATCACTAATAATGCAAAATGGAATGAGATGGATGGAAATGCTATTGCTAACATACATTTAGCATTAGCTGATGAAGTATTATCAAGTGTGGCGGAGAAGAAAACAACTAAGGAGATATGGGAGACTAACAAAGCTATACGAGTCCAAGTCTTTGCACACTAAGATTTTCTTAAAGCGGAGACTTTATACCCTTCGAATGGCAGAAACCACGTCAGTGATTGACCACATCAACACAATAAGAACTCTATTTTCACAACTCACTATGTTGGGTCAACAAATAGAGGAAAATGAACGTGCAGAGCTTCTACTTCAAAGTCTTCCTGATTCGTATGATCAACTCATTATCAACTTAACCAATAATATCCTCTCAGATTATTTAGTCTTCGATGATGTTGCAGCCGCTATCTTGGAAGAAGAAAATAGGCGCAAAAACAAAGGAGACAGAAACAGTTCAAACCAAGCAGAGGCGTTATTGGTGTCAAGAGGAAGATCAACGGAGCGTGGCTCCAGTGGGAGTCAAAGGCAAGGGAGGTCCAAATCAAGAAGTAAGAAGACTATGAAATGCTACAACTGTGGCAGAAAAGGGCACTTCAAAAGGGATTGTTGGTTTAAAAAGGGTATAGAGAATACTGCAGAGTCATCAAAACCTCAAGGATGTGTTGTAAGCACCTCAGAAGATGGAGAGGTTCTATATAGTGAAGCAGCAACAATCTCTACAGATAGAGAAGAGCTCGCTGAGGTCTGGCTAATGGATTCAGGAGCAACATGACATATGACCCCTAGACGAGATTGGTTCCATACATATGAACCTATCTCTAGAGGCACAGTGTTCATGGGTGATAATCATGCTGTAGAAATTTCTGGCATTGGCACCATCAAATTGAAGATGTATGATGGCTTAATTCGTACTATTTCAGGAGTGCGACATGTGAAAGACTTAAAGAAGAATCTTTTGTCCGTAGGACAATTTGATAGTCTTGGCTGTAAGATTCGAACACACAATGGAATCATGAAAATTGTCAAAGGAGCGCTGGTGGTTTTAAAGGCAAGAAAGACAGTTGCAAACATGTTTGTATTAATGGGAGAAACACATCATGAGGCAGAAGCATCAATCGCATCAGCCAGTCCTGTAGAAGAGAAGACGATGATGTGGCATCAAAAACTAGGCCACATGTCAGAGAAAGGTTTAAAGGTTCTCTCTGATCAGAAGTTACGCATTGGGCTTACAAAGGTTACTTTACCTTTTTGTGAGCACTGTGTTACAAGTAAACAACACAGGTTGAAGATTGGCATGTCAACAACTAAGAGCAAGTGCATCTTAGACCTGATTCACTTTGATGTTTGGCAAGCACCGGTTGTATCCTTGGGAGGAGCAAGATACTTTGTATCATTCATAGATGACTTCTCCAGGAGATGTTGGGTGTATCCGATTAGAAGGAAGGCAGATGTGTTCGCAGTTTTTAAAACCTTCAAAGCGCGGGGTAGAACTTGGAATCTGAAAAAGAAGATCAAGTGTTTGAGGACTGACAATGGAGGAGAATATACCAGTGATGAATTTGATAACTTCTGTCAACATGAAGGTATCAAAAGGCAGTTCACAACGGCATACACTCCACAACAAAATGGAGTGGCAGAGCGGATGAACAGAACTCTATTGGAAAGAACAAGAGCAATGTTGAAGGTTGCAGGTCTAGAAAAGTCATTCTGGGCAGAAGCAATCAATACCGCCTGTTATGTGATAAATCGATCTCCATCTACTGCAATTGAGTTGAAGACACCAATGGAGATATGGACTGGAAAGCCAGCTGATTATTCTCGATTGCATATATTTGGAAGTCATGTGTACGTAATGTACAATACTCAAGAGGTCAACAAGCTGGATTCAAAATCCAGAAAATGTGTATTCTTGGGATATGCTGATGTGAGTGAAGGAGGTATCGCTTTGTGGGATCCCACTGCCTACAAGGTAGTCATCAGCAGAGATGTCATATTTGCAAAAGATAAAATGCAAATGGAAGAAAATAATAGCATTTTAAAGGAGACTACAGAAGTCCAGATGGAAAATACTCAGAATTGTACTTCTTCTGAAGCTGTACCAGAGCATGAAGAACAAGAACAAATAGAGTCTGAAACTCCTGAAGTTCGACGGTCAACTCGTGAAAGAAGACCACCGGCTTGGCACTCAGAATATGTTACTGAGAGCAACATTGCATACTGTCTTCTAACAAAGGATGGAGAGCCATCAACTTTCCATGAGGCTATCAAAAGCACAGATGTATCTATGTGGATGACAACAATGCAAAAGGAGATTGAAGCTCTGCACAAGAATAGCACTTGAGATCTTGTTCCACTACCACAAGGAAGAAAGGCCATTGGCAACAAATGGGTTTACAAGATAAAGCGTGATGGCAATGATCAAGTGGAGCGGTATCGTGCAAGATTGGTGGTGAAAGGATATGCTCAGAAAGAAGGAATAGACTTTAATGAGATATTTTCTCCGGTGGTACGACTTACTATAATCAGAGTAGTCTTGACAATGTGTGCTATATTTGATCTTCATTTAGAGCAGTTAGATGTGAAAACTGCATTTCTTCATGGAGAACTTGAAGAAGAAATTTATATGCTCCAACTAGAGGGTTTTGCTGAAACAGGCAAGGAGAACTTGGTTTGCAGGTTGAACAAATCTCTATACGGTCTCAAACAGGCGCCGAGGTGTTGGTACAAGAGATTTGATTCCTTCATAATTAGCCTTGGGTACAACAGACTTAGTTCAGACCATTGTACGTATTACAAGAGGTTTGAAGGAAATGATGTTTTCATCATTCTGTTGTTGTACGTGGATGACATGTTGGTAATATGCTCTAACAAAGATCGAGTCCAAGAATTAAAGGCACAGTTGGCTAGGGAGTTTGATATGAAGGACTTGGGACCAGCAAACAAGATTCTAGGGATGCAAATTCACCGAGACAGAAGTAAGAGGAAGATTTGGCTTTCTCAGAAGAATTATTTGAAGAAGATCTTGTGACGCTTTAACATGCAAGATTGTAAGCCAATTTCCACCCCACTTCCTATTAACTTCAAATTATCCTCAAGTATGTCTCCTAGCAATGAAGCAGAGAGGATGGAGATGTCTCGAGTACTGTATGCATCAGCAGTGGGAAGTTTAATGTTTGCCATGATATGTACAAGACCAGACATTGCACAAGCAGTGGGAGCAGCTAGTCGATATATGGCAAATCCTGGTAGAGAGCATTGGAATACTATCAAGAGGATCTTGAGATACATCAATGGTACCTCAGATGCCGCATTATGTTATGGAGGATCAGAATTCACTGTCAGAGGTTATGTTGACTCAGATTTTGCTGGTGACCTTGAGAAAAGAAAATCCACTACAGGCTATGTGTTCATAATTGCAGGAGGAGCTGTGAGCTGGGTCTCTAAACTTCAGACTGTTGTAGCGTTATCCACAACAGAAGCTGAGTATATGGCAGCTACACAAGCTTGTAAAGAAGCAATATGGATGAAGAAACTTATGGAGGAGCTCGGGCACAAACAAGAGAAGATTCTTTTATATTGTGATAGTCAGAGTGCCTTGCATATTGCAAGGAATCCGGCGTTTCATTCAAGAACAAAACATATAGATGTTCAGTATCACTTTGTTCGCGAAGTGGTGGAAGATGGAAGTGTGGATTTTCAGAAGGTTCACACAAAGGAAAACCCAGCAGATGCTTTGACCAAACCAGTCAACACTGATAAGTATATATGGTGCAGATCCTTGTATGGCCTAGCAGAAACGTAAGCAGCATGAAGATGGCAAGTATTGAAAGGATAGAAGAATCACAAATGATGAAGTGTGATGACTTGATTCAATCATCAAAGTCTTCAAGTGGGAGAATGTGAAGATAGGTGGAGGTGCCTACCTTGCCCACTTGACCAACTTGGCCACTTGCCCACTTGGCCAAGTTGGCCACTTGCTCTTGCATGGATGCTTGCCTATAAATAGGCAAGCATCCAAGCATTATATACACACCAAAGAAGAGAGAAAGAAGAGAGAGTGAAGAGGGAAATCCCACTAAATTGTGAGGTATTTGTGAGAGAGTAAGTGAGGTGTTTTCTTGATACGGTTCAGCCCCGTGATACGACCCAAGTAAGGTCAGATTCGGATTTTGGTGTAAAAAGCGCACTGGTCCAGGTTTACGGCAACAATCATAATTCTCAATCCGACCGTTGGATCGGGCTAATATTTTATGTGGACTCTCCAGACATATCTTACTACCTTGGGTTAAAATTGCAGGTCAATCGGAGTTTGGGAAGGCACCCCAATACTGGTCAACAGAGGCTATACGGATTTTGTTATTTACTTCCATTTGACTTGTGGACTTCCTATTTGATTAGGATTCTTTTCCTCCAAGGATGTGGGAGCTGGTTTTGGGAATTTTCTAGTTCCACAAGGATCTTTAATGAGTTGCAATATAATCTCCTAGTGTGGCAAGGATTCATTAATGTTTCAGAATCCTTTTCTTATAAGAATTCCTTATTCATCCTAGCTACACAAGGAAAGAAGGGCTGGTGGTATTTATTGACAAGTTACTTATTTTTATTATTTTCTTTCATGTTTGGGCTTAATTAATAGTTTGTTTTCAGCTAGGATCCAAAGCTTGTTTGGATCAGGTTATGGGCTTTTTAGTTTAGGGTTTTGGACCAGTTTTGAGTGGACCTCATATAAGTCCACATAAGAGGTCCATTAGGGTTAATTTTTCAAGAACTATTTAAACTCATGTAAGCCACAATTTCGGCAGCTTTGATGAATATTATTCTGAATTTTTTCAGTTTTAACGTGTGAGAGTGATTCTTGCATTCTTCAGTTCTTGAACGAACTGAATCTGACTTATCGAAGATTAACTGGCTTCGTGGCGTCATTCTACTCATTCCAATAGTGTTGGTGCCTTGGGGCAGGTTTCCATTGTGTCGCACTCATATCAGACCTATTTCGGCTTTCCGGGATCAGATCTCAATCTTGATTGTGGGTTGCGTGACCACGTGATCACGAGGTTCGCATCATTTCTCCTAGTAATAGAGAGATTCTTAGTTCTCCTATTATCTAAGAGAGGTTGTAATTCTCACATTACTAGTAAAATCCTTCTATACTTGCCCGTGGACGTAGCCTAATTGGGTGAACCACGTAAATTCTTGTGTGTCTCATTTCTCATTTTTAGCCTTTTGTCTTGTCGGGTTTGCATGCCAGTATCCTAACATCTATTGCATACAAAGAGGAAGCAACAAAGTCTTTGATACTTTTGATCTTTCACTACCCAAATATTCATATGAATCTCAGGTGCATTTGATGGCTGTTACAAATGGATTTGTTTGCTTGTGTCCCCACTTTTCCTTTGATCTTTATTTGGCATTTTTGTTTCTAGTGATGTTTCTACGATTCCATCTAGCATTTGGGTTTCTCATGATACATGATTCATTCTCTTATTCATGTATCTTTGTTTTTGTATTTTTTGTATCTTTAATTTGTATACAGGCAGTTTGGATTCCAGTTCCTCAGTCAATTAAAGAATTGGTCGAGGAGAAACAATTTTCCATTCGTGGGGGTTTGCGTGCTGCTTCACATGCTCTTCTCAATGTAGTGCCTTTGTAAGTCTTCTAAAGTAGCATCTATCTTTTTCAATTTCTTTGATCTCTTAAATAATTGTTGCAGCACTGACTCTGCTATGATGCTTTTGCATTCAGATATTTAAGATGCAACTCGTCTGACTTAGCTCCAGAGTGTCCAAACCCTCATGATAGCCGTTATTTTCCTGGAAGAATACTTGTTTATGATCAGCATCCAGGAGGGACAGGTGTCTCAATGCAGGTGACTGACATGAAATTGAAACATCCCAGTTGTAATTTGTTAGGTTTGGCGTTTTGCTAGAAGAAGAGTGAATTTGAAAACTTTGAACTTTAGTTCTCAATTTTTGAGAATCACGCACCAACATATGTTTTTGTTGATCTGAGGAGCAATTAATTTGGCTTTAAAGCATTGTTAAACACCTTTGTAATAATACCTGCATGTCCAAGGCAATCTTCAATGAGAATTATCTATCTCTTCAGTAGCCATGGGATATGTGGTTCTCTTTAATTTCTAAACATGGGCAGCTTCTTTCTGTTTTTAGCCTCCAAAATAATGGAAATGAAATTTACATTTCCTGTGACTGATTTGGATATGTTTGTTTGTGCGTGATAGACTCAACCTTATTTCCCAGGGCTGTTGAATGCTGCTTTGGAACTTCTCACATGTTGCCACTGCTCAGGAGACACTGGCTGCCCAAATTGTGTTCAAGTGTGCCTCAATATTTGTTTGATTTTAATGTTTTTGTGTTGATGATGAGAATATTGTTAATTGTCATGCAGAATGAGTAAGAGTAACATTGTCACCCTTACATGTTGCAGAGTATGGTTTGTCACGAGTACAACGAGGTTATTATACACAAGGATGCTGCGATTATGATTATTGAGGTTCTTCCTTAAACTTAGAACCGAAATCTATTTTCCATTCTTGTTTTCAATGACTGAATGTATCTGTTTCATGGTCAGGATGTTCTGGATGCAGAGTCTTTCTTTGGAGAAGCAAACGACTCTTCCTAAAACCTAGCGAGTCCTGAATCATTAGCGCTTGCTAATATGGTTCTCTTACAGCCTGGGGAGGGTTTACTGAATTTGTCAGTTGTACATGTATCGACTGTTGCAGAGCCTACTAGGCAAGTAACATTGTTTATGAAATTATGAAGGCCAACTTCATATCAAAAAAGCCAAACCATAAATCTTAGTCTCTAAATGAGTAGTTATCTTTGGTCAAGTTTTTTGTCCTTACAAAGATTTCAAATTAGGTTGCAAAGCCTTGCGAAGTCGCATGCAATCAAAGAAAAATCAAGGACATGGATAATTGTAAAGAAGTCTATTATCAACCTTTTCCACCTCATTTTCCGTCATTGCAAGGATGTTCCAACTTCTGTTACTAAAATAGGATAATGAACAAGGTGTTGCGTACATCAATCAAAAATCAGAAAAGCTTGTAGAGTTTGGATTCTGAAAGCTGGATTTGTACTTGAAAGCTGGATTTGTACTAGAAACAGTGCCCTCTCTAAGCTTTGGACTCGGCTTTGTATCTAAGATTTGGTTTTTGTGATGATACCACTCATTGCAATTATTTGTGTACATGTTTAAACGAAAATCCTTATATTGCTTCCTAAATCTTATTGTTATTTGACATTCCTTGTGTGATGTGCCGTGAATGATTTGAAAATCGGCAACAATGATTATAATGAAAATGGATGAAGGATGGGTCTGGTTGTGTTGTCTTTCTTTTGGTATTTAGGCTGGATTGTAGTGATTTAAGGTAAATAAGATGGAGATAGACTAGAATGATACTTTGATAAGTCGATCTGGACGCCACAAAGATCAATCTAGGATTTCGACGCCACACTCTTTGTGATTGAAGAGTGATAAGTCAGGTAGGGTTCTTCACAAAACGAATTTGGAAGAACAACTCTTAATTCTCTGAATTAAGTTTTCAAATCTTGGCCAAAAGTGTTTTCTTCATATTCTGATACATATTTATCTTTGGAACATCCCTCCAAAGTTAGGTGAATTCAACATGACAGAAGTCAAGCCTAAAAACTAGATTTTTAATAAAGCAAGTAGACAAATTTAACTAACAGACGTTTTTTTTGACATTTCTAAAAACATATGCAGACTAAATTTAAAACAGCCCATAACTTTTTGAACACAAAAGTCCAATGCAATCATGGTTGGACAATATAGAAAGATCACGTTCTGAACTTGAATTTTACCTACATAAATCTTGTTTTCACATGCATTGGATGACTTCAAATTCGGGTTCAAATCCATCTACTGTTCTGACTGTAAACAACATCAATTCCTTCACTTGCATTATCAATCCAAATACAAGTAGCCCAGCATGAAAAGAACCATTAAGGGCTTTTCCCATCTCCAAGTTCCAACTGTAGGCAAATAAGCACCCTTGAACCAATTTCAAACTGATTGCTAATTTTTAACTCCGACGCAGCTTCAATCATTGCAATTTGATTCGTCAAGGCCCGTTGTAGTTGTTTCGCTCTCGCTCTTGTCATTGGACCATCTGAATCCTCTTGCATATTAGATTCAGCTTTACGAGATGGATTATAATTCCCATGATGCACATCATCAACCCCGGGTTGAAAAGGATTTGTCCTCAAATCAGAATCGTCATCATCATCCAAGTACGGAGATAAGTCTTTAACATTAAAAGTAGTTGATACATTGTAATCACCAGGAAGATCTACCTTATACGCATTGTCATTCACCTTCTCTATAATACGAAATGGACCGTCAGCTCTTGGCATCAACTTGGACTTACGTTTGCTTGGAAATCTGCCCTTGCTAATATGAATCCAAACAAGATCTCCAGGTTCAAACCTGACCATCTTTCGCCCCTTGTTAGCTTGTTTAGCATCCTTTGTTGTTTTCTCCTTAATATGTAGTCGAACCTGCTCATGTAGTTTCTTCATCAATTCTGCCTTTCTAATTCCATCCATAGATGTCCTCTCATCAATTGGAATATGAACAAGATCAATAGGAACACAAGGATTAAAGCCATACACAACCTCAAATGGTGAAAATTTTGTAGCCCCATGCACACTACGATTATATGCAAACTCCACAATCGGCAAACAAGTATCCCAACTCTTCAAACTCTTATGTATAACAGCTCGTAACAAAGAAGATAAAGTTCGGTTTACTACCTCAGTTTGTGGATGACATGCCGTACTGAAAAGTAACTTTGTTCCATGTTTCCTCCAAAGAGTCTTCCAAAAATGGCTTAAGAACTTTGTATCAGGATCAGAGACAATGCTTTTAGGAATTCCATGCAAACGAACAATCTCTTGAAAGAACAAATCAGCAGGAATGAAATGGGACATTTTGGAGAATCGATCAACCACCACCATTATTGAATCCTTCCCACGTTGTGTTCTTGGTAATCCAAGTACGATTTGAAAATCGACTTTAGAAAACAATACAGCACCATGCAACTCATCAAGCAAATCATCAAGTCTGGATATAGGAAATCGATACTTAACTGTTATTTTGTTGATAGCACGGCTGTCCATGCACACCCTCATGGTACCATCTTTCTTCGGAACAAGCAAAGTAGGTACGGAACATGGACTAAGTGATTCTCGCACATAGCCCTTCTCTAAGAGCTCACCGACTTGCCTTTGAATCTCTTTCGCTTCCTCTGGATTACATCTGTATGCTGGTCTATTAGGAAGTGAAGCTCCCGACACCAAATCAATTTGATGCTCAATACCATGAATAGGTGATAATCTTTTAGGTAATTCATCTGGAAATACATCTTTAAATTCTTCAAGAAATTCCTTAATCTGTCTTGGTAAGTCCAATCCTTCTACTTGTAGTAGTTGCTTTGCCCAGACCAAGAAAACAATCCCTGTTGTGGCTAATGCTTGTTTGATGTCTCCTTTTTTGGCTAACAACAGCTCCTTTCGTGATGTCACCTCCTTTTGTTGGCTTCGTAACTGATCCTCTCTAACTTGTTGAGAACTCAGTGGTAACAAGTTCACCTTCTTTCCATTCAGCATAAAAGAATAAGTGTTCTTCCGTCCATTGTAGGTCACATCCTTATCAAACTGCCATGGACGACCCAGCAACAAATGGCTAGCTGACATTGGTGCAACGTCACATAAAACCTCGTCGTGATAGGTTTTAATGGAAAAAGGTACACGAACTTGCTTTGTCACCCGAATCTCCCCATTCTTATTCAGCCATCGCAAACTATAGGGTCTGGGATGTGGAAGGGTATTTAAACCCAATTTCTCCACCAAGGTAGTTGACGCAACATTAGTGCAACTCCCATTATCAATGATCATCCCGCACACCTTATCTCGAATCTGACATCGAGTATGAAAGATGTTCTCGTGTTGCTCATCACTAACGTCAATTTGTGCATTCAGAACCCGTTGAACAACCAACAAATCTCCCTTCACTGGTTCGAAATCCTCTTCTTGTTCAGCCACTTGTACCTCATCTTCGTCTTCAGTTTCAACCTCATCTCCACTGATCAGCTCTCCATGATCCCCATGCAAAATCATCACCCTTTTATTTGGACATTCAGAAGCAATATGCCCATGTCCCAAGCACTTGAAGCACTTAATGTCCCGAGACCTCCTAGGGTGTTGAGGTTCTGTCACCTTCTCCTTTCCCTTCAAAGAATCAGAACTGGTATTCCCCTTGCTAAACTCCACCTTCTCATCTTGTTTAGGTGTGCTCCATGTTTGTGTAGGCGTAGAAACAGCCCTTGTCGCGCTTGACGTAGTTCCACCAGTTCGGACACCTCGTCTCTGTTGCCTCTCTACTCGGGTTGCAAGCTTTATAACATCCTCAAGGAAGATGTATGGCTGTAACTCAACAACATTAGCTATATCCTTCCTCAACCCTCCAAGAAATCTAGCTATTGTTTGCTCTTGAGGTTCCATCAATTCACATCGAATCAGCAGCAGCTCAAACTCTTTCACATACTCTTCCACAGTCAAAGATCCCTGTCGCAAAGTTTGAAGTCTGATGTATAGCTCCTGTTTATAGTAATCAGGAACAAATCTCTTCTTCATCACTCTTTTCATAGTTGCCCATGTTGCAATCTCTTCCTCTTCATCCCTTCTCCTCTGAATCTTTAAGTTTTCCCACCATAAAAGAGCATAATCTGTAAACTCAAGTTGCTGCCACCTTGCACTTCCTTTCTTCAGAATATTCATACCATTCAAACACCTTTTCAACCTTCTGAATCCACTCCAAGTATTCCTCAGGTGAACTACTTCCTCTAAACGGTGGAATCTTAAGTTTGAGACCATTAGGAGGATTATAATTCTGCCTTCTTGGTCTGACCCTATCATCAGCCTCATCATCCCCATTTGGATCTTCGTCAGCTTCTATAATATCATTTCGTGGCACCCTAAGTGCTTGCCTCGGTTGGGGTTGCAAAATTATTTCTTTGCATCCTTTGTATAAGGGTATTCAACAGTTCACGAATTCCCGTCATCTCATCCCGGATCTCAGCATGAGATCGTTGTAAGCCCATAACCTGTGCCTGTTCCAAACTTAACCCTCTTGGCAAATCTTCTTTATCTCCAGCCATAGTTAAGTTTATCAACCTCAATTCCAGCAAACCTTTCTTCTTTTTTTTTTTTTTTGGCTCCCGCCTAAGATCGCAACTGATGCTCTGATACCAGATGATGTGCCGTGAATGATTTGAAAATCGGCAACAATGATTATAATGAAAATGGATGAAGGATGGGTCTGGTTGTGTTGTCTTTCTTTTGGTATTTTAGGCTGGATTGTAGTGATTTAAGATAAATAAGATGGAGATAGACTAGAATGATACTTTGATAAGTCGATCTGGACGCCACAAAGATCAATCTAGGATTTCGACGCCACACTCTTTGTGATTGAAGAGTGATAAGTCAGGTTAGGGTTCTTCACAAAACGAATTTGGAAGAAACAACTCTTAATTCTCTGAATTAAGTTTTCAAATCTTGGCCAAAAGTGTTTTCTTCATATTCTGATACATATTTATCTTTGGAACATCCCTCCAAAGTTAGGTGAATTCAACATGACAGAAGTCAAGCCTAAAAACTAGACTTTTAATAAAGCAAGTAGACAAATTTAACTAACAGACGTTTTTTTTGACATTTCTAAAACATATGCAGACTAAATTTAAAACAGCCATAACTTTTGACACAAAAGTCCAATGCAATCATGGTTGGACAATATAGAAAGATCACGTTCTGAACTTGAATTTTACCTACATAAATCTTGTTTTCACATGCATTGGATGACTTCAAATTCGGGTTCAAATCCATCTACTGTTCTGACCGTAAACAGCATCAATTCCTTCACTTGCATTATCAATCCAAATACAAGTAGCCCAGCATGAAAAGAACCATTAAGGGCTTTTCCCATCTCCAAGTTCCAACTGTAGGCAAATAAGCACCCTTGAACCAATTTCAAACTGATTGCTAATTTTTAACTCCGACGCAGCTTCAATCATTGCAATTTGATTCGTCAAGGCCCGTTGTAGTTGTTTCGCTCTCGCTCTTGTCATTGGACCATCTGAATCCTCTTGCATATTAGATTCAGCTTTACGAGATGGATTATAATTCCCATGATGCACATCATTGTGCTTGCTGATGTTTCTACTCGTTGAGCAGGGAAATAAAAAGGGTTATGACACCATCAATAATCTAGAACACACTGAATTTGTAACTCTCTTTAAGCATGTGAAATCATTGCCATACTTTTGCAGTGCTATCTTTGCTTCACATTTGCAACACCAAAAGGCCAGGGGGCAGTGAAGGAGGTATTGGGCAACACTAAACCATGAGCTTTGATGTATGGCTGCCATTAATGGCGCTAGCCAGAGAATCAAACTGTCAATGTATTTACATAGATCAAATATGCTACGGCTCGCATCTAAGTGGTTGCATTTTCTGGAAAATTGAAGTGGTTATGATAGTGGTTGATATCAGGGTGGTGGTTTGGGTATGATGGGGATGAACATGGTGATAGCAATTGTTTCAATATATATAGTGGTGGCGGTAATAGGAGGTTATGGCTGTGAATGATCGGATTAATCTGTTATGGTGATGGAGGTAATAATGGGTGGCTCCCATTAATGGTGAAGATGAGATTCTTGAAGCTAAAAATTTTATTTTCCTTCGTATCTAGTTAACTAATATCTTTTTATGAGACTTTATTTTTTGTGTGGGATCCTATATGTATGCCATGCAAGCATTTGATAGAGAAACATGATAGATATCTAAAAATACAAATTATTATTACATTTTAAATGGTTGGAACACTTGTTTGAGTACAATTAGATATATAACAATCAATTATAAAAGATCACAAAAGTTGAGATGGAATTCTATTATCTCATTTTCAAGCAATATGATACAAATCTTTTAAGCACGTAGTCAAGTAACCCACACATAATGACCCCAATTCTTGAAAAAGCCAAGTAAATTAGGTTTGATAAGAGTATGACAAATATAACTTATATCTAGGCACTAACACTATTGAAAAAGTAAACCCCCACCCAATGAATATCAATTTATGAATGAGAAGTATACAGATGACGCCATGAAGTCAGTTGTTCTTCAATAAGTCGTTCTAGTTATTTAGAGAACCAAGAAATGGATAATATCTCACCAACTCACACAACAACGAGCGACAAAGAAGTCTTATTAGTCTCAAGATTACATGACCCTACATGTCTGATTATGGTTTTATTTATAATGACTCTAGACTGAAATAAACCCTAATGAGCCTTTTATGTGGACTTACATGAGGTCTACTTACAATTAAACCCAAATATAACCCAAAACATAAAACATAAAGAAATAAAAATAACACAGCCTGGTATTGTTGTCGCATATAGCATAGAAAATAAAGCTAAATCTCTAATTTTCCTAGTTTATAAGTTGTTATAGTTGAATAACCCTTTCTTGCATTCATGGAAGTAGTTGTCGCCACTATAAGTAGACTAGGAAATTTCTAACTTGATTTGCCTAGGCCTCTAGTTTCTTGTTTAGTTTTGATTTCCTTATATAACTTAGACAAATAATAAAGCCAATTCCCCCTTTTGTTATTGATTTAATTACTTTCCTTGCTTGTTTAGGAGAATAAATTGCTGACTTTTTATCCTTGTAACATTAGGAATAACAAGCCTAACAAGATTGTTATGGGGTCGGACACATCTCCCCTTTGATCCACATGAATTGGGCTCTTCTTAGACTTGAATTAGATGAGTTAGAGGATGCCCTTCATACTTCCTAGGTATCCCATACTCTTCATATGTTCTGAACAAGGCACCTCCAATGGGTTTTTGGCATGATTAAGCTTGGTGTTGGGTTTTTGGTTTATTATTACTTATTTAGGTCAATTGTAAGTAGGCCTCATAGAAATCCACATAAGCGGGGTCCATTAGAGTTTATTTCAGTCTAAAATAAGTATAAATAAAGCCATAATAATTAGTACTTAAAAGTGCATGTTTATCAAGGTTTTGTATTATCATTTTGCACTTGAAGTATCAATAACTCCTTAACTAAATCATGTTTTATAATAACAAGTTTGATACTATAATATACCTTAATTTATGGTAAATGCTCATCTTAAATGCAGGCCTATCACATAAATAAAAGGATTGATTGATGAGTTTAAGTATTGAAAGTGAAAGGACAAAGAGATGGCCAAACTTAGAAAAGAGATGCCGGTGCAGTCCAAACTGGAACATTGCTCGGTAATTGGATCATATATGGAGCTCTAGATCTCGGATTTAGGTCCATTTTACATGGATGGAAAGGTAAGAAAAAGGCATACAACTTTCACGGGAGCCCAAGATTTAAAAAGGCCGTTTTGAAGTCCAAACTGAAGGAACAACGAAGAAGTCCGAAGCTGTCCTGCAGCCCAGACACTATTTAGTGTTCAGCCCATATCTTGAGTTCTAGAAGTCCAAATGACCTCATCTTTTTTTTTTTGTTGGAAAGCTGAGACAATTTCCTAGAACATTCCTGAGGATTCTGGGCAAATTATGATGTTAGCAATGACGTCTTGTTCAGACAAGAAGATAAGGATTGTCACCAAGTCAAGATGTGGCCACCCACTCATCAATTAATTAACAAATCAATAGTTCCAAATTTTGGCCTATAAAAGGAGGCACTTACCATGTATTGAGGCATCTTGGTTTCCAGATCAAGATCATGCTCTTTCTTTCTCTCTTTGTATTGCTTATGTTTTGCTTTCATTAATATCAAGTTTATGCACTTCATTTCCTTTCCTTTACCTAGTTAACTTCTTTCTCATTTATGTTCTTATCTTGTTCATCTGTGTTTCTTTCTTTCATTATGTTTAGCTAAGTTAATTATGTCAAGGTGAAAAGGGTACACTAATGGTGTAAGAATAAGTATAATATAAACTTAACATGGACCTTAACGTTGGATACTAACATGTTTTATATTTGTTATCTTGTTCACTTTTAATACTTTGCTTGTTAAATGGTTAATCTAGATTTATGTTGTATAACACTTGGTACAACAAATACTTGGTACTTTCATAGCTCATACTGTATGGTATAACCGACACCTGAGCTATGAAAGGAACTTGATTTGTTGTTAACATAAGTTATAATCATGAATGCCTGCCAAGATTTACAAGTATTAGCTTTATTCGAATAAGATAACTAATGTAATCATGTTAACAATTTATAATCTGAATGGAACCTCCTTTATGTGTGGTTTCTAATTAGGTAATAAGAGTTTATATTATACTTGTTTGAAGTACCATTAGTGGAGCCTCTAACCTTGACATTTATTTTTATCGTTGTTTAATCCTTACATTAATCTTTCAACTCAAAGAATTACTTGCAGTAGTATTTGCTTGTGATAAATTCAGGTCTTATCTAGTTGGCTCACCTGTTGTTGTTTTTAGTGATCATGCAGCATTGAAATATCTTCTTTCTAAAAAAGATTCTAAGGCTAGATTGGTGCGATGGATTTTGTTACTTCACGAATTTGATATCACAATCAAAGACAAGAAAGGCACTGAAAATGTTGTTGCAGATCATTTGTCAAGATTGACAACAGATTTGAAATCTGACATCACACCAATCGATGACTATTTTCCCGATGAATCTTTACTTTCTGTTTGTACGATGCCTTGGTTTGCTAATATTGTTAATTTTCTTGTTTCAGGACAATTGCCAACTCATTGGAGTACCCAAGACAAAAGAAAGTTCTTGAACGAAGTGAAGAACTTTTATTGGGATGACCCTTATTTATTCAAATATTGTCCTGATCAAATATTTCGAAGATGCATTCCTGACAATGAGGTAGGTAGTGTCATTAAAGTTTTTCATTCTGAGGCATGTGGGGGTCATTTCTCATCAAGAAAGACAACTGCAAAAATCTTACAAAGTGAATTTTATTGGCCCACCATGTTCAAAGACTCATATGCATTCTGCAAGACTTGTGAAAATTGTCAAAAGTTAGGATCTATTTCAAAACGTCACATGATGCCTTTAAATCCTATTCTTGTCATTGAGATCTTTGACTGTTGGGGTATAGATTTCATGGGTCCATTTCCTCCATCATTTGGTTTCGTGTACATATTAGTCGTAGTAGATTATGTTTCAAAATGGATATAGGCAATTCCAAGTCGAAACAATGATCACAAAACAGTGATAAAGTTTTTGAAAGACAATATTTTGAGTCGATTTGGAATCCCTCGAGCCATAATAAGTGATGGTGGAACACATTTCTGCAACAAGCCATTTGCTTCTTTAATGAAGAAATATGGAATCACACACAAAGTTGCCACCCCTTATCACCCTCAGACAAGTGGACAAGTAGAGCTTGCTAATAGGGAGATCAAACAGATCTTGGAAAAAATGGTGAACCGTAATCGGAAAGACTGGTCTTTAAGACTTAATGATGCACTTTGGGCTTATCGAATTGCATATAAAACATCATTAGGTATGTCACCTTATAGACTAGTCTATGAAAAACCTTGTCACTTGCCTGTGGAAATTGAACATAAAGCTTATTGGGCTATTAAAACTTTCAATTCAAACATTGATGATGCTAGTCAGCTGTGAAAATTGCAAATAAATGAGCTTGAGGAAATTAGAAATGATGCATATGACAATTCAAGAATTCATAAAGCAAGAATCAAAGAGTTTCATGACAAGAAAATACTGAGAAAAACATTCAATGTTGGTCAAAAAGTCTTGCTTTATAATTCTCGACTCCATTTATTTCCTGGAAAACTAAGATCAAGATGGAGCGGTCCTTTTATTGTGAAACATGTGTATCCATATGGGGCCTGTGATATCGAGAATCCAAAGAATGACAATGTTTTCAAGGTAAATGGGCATCGGTTGAAAGTTTATTTTGACAATTTTTCAGTTGAAAATGACTCTACTGAATTGAGTGATCCTGTATATAAAGATTGATTCTTTGTCTCACATTGTTTTGTGTTTGTTTTGGTGTATCTTTTGTTTTGCTAGTTTCTCTCACCCCGGTCAAATGGCGGATAACGGTACTCCGTGACTCTTAAGTCGGTTCTTTCAGTTTCCCATGATAACTGATATCTGTGTATATAATTGTGCAATTCTCTGCTCTTTCTTCTTTCTTTGAATCTCCCATCCAATTCTCATTTGAAAATGGTCACCACTCTTGAAAAATTGAAAAAGTATTTTCCTGCTCTGCCTCAGAATGCGATTACAAAAATTTACCATGCTAGGTGTTAAAGATTGAGGTTGTTAATGAACCATGGAATTCCTGAAGATATTCATTGGCTGATTGAAGTAAAGGTCCAATTATCAGGTGAGTCCTCCAATTCTTTCATTTCACACATGCCTGGAACAGGTAAAAGCACTTTTGCAAAAAAACATCGTGCAAAAGGACTGAAAGTCTGTCACAGATGTGCCAGATGGACTTGTAATGCGACATGTTGTTCTTTAGGAATGGTATCTGTAAACCGTGAAGATAAAATACAATTCATTAAGGATGGCCTGAGTAAGGGGTCTTTAGATAATCTTTTGTTGACCCTTGAGACGCATCCTAGTGAAGATGTGCATGGTGTAATTCATGATTTATGCCCACAATTCCATAAAAAACATGATCGACTTAGTCTTGGGAATCTGACTAAAAAAGACCCTGTTTGCCAGTTTTTAAGAAAACTGGATGGGAAGCCTATCCTCGACCCATATAGGGCGTTTAAGCCGTTCTTGGAAGTAAAACCAAGGGAAGATGTGAGCCACAATCACAACTACCTGTACATACATGCTTTGTCAAAATAAATAAATAAAGAGAGGTGTGAGACTACAGCTGGCCTACATATAGGTGGTATGATTGCATTTTCACTTTTTCATCTATAAATTCTTCTCTTCCTTCCCTTCATTTCTACTCATCCCATACATTCATCAAATATAGAAGTGTGTAGAAATGGCAGGTTCCTCAAGTCATCACATAAGAAATATTTGTGTTTTCGGTGGATCCAGCCCTGGGAAAGAAAAAGAGTTTTTAGAATCAGCAAATCATCTTGGTCAAGTACTAGCTGAGAGAAAGATTCATTTAGTGTATAGGGGAGGCAGCCTTGGGTTAATGAGAGGTGTTTCAATGGCTGCATTTTTAGGAGGCAGTCAAGTTTTGGGGGTTGTCCCCAAAGCTTTAACAAATGGGGACATCATTGGAAAAACAATTGGAGAGGAATTACAGGTCCCAACAATGTGTGATCGACTGAATGCCATGTTTAGCCATGCTGATGCCTTCATTGCCTTACCAGGTGGTCTGGGCACATTGAAAGAGATCTTTCATATTTCATCTTGGGCCCAACTGCACATTCACCATAAACCTATAGGTTTGTTAAATGTTAATGGTTTTTATGATAAGTTGCTGTCTTTCCTTGATCAAGCTGTGGAAGAGGAATTTCTAACATCTTCAGCACGATAAATCATAATCTCTGCTGCTACTGCTGAACAATTGATTGACCAACTACAATCTTTCATCCCTGTCATTGATCCTTGCATGAGTCGCCTAGATTGGTCACCTAAGGAAAGCCGTAAAAGGCTTAGATTAGATTTGAGCCTTCATATGTGAAACCTTGTGTCTTTTGGTTTTATTAATAGCATGTTATTTTGTTTTGTTACTTCTTATATTTGTTTAAGTGTGTTTCAGGTTTGTCATTGTTCGCTGTTTCAGGTGATGTCTTCTATACTCTATCTTTCTACCTTAGGACATTGAGGACAATGTCTCGTTTTGGTTGGGGGGAGAGGGTAGTAGTTTAAAAAAAAAAAACTAACCAACTAACTGTTTTTATTTTTTAAAAAAATCATTTGGCAAAACTGTTATTACTAGGATGGCAGAGTAAAGATGAATTATTCTTGAGACGCATCTTAATAAAAATTTTCTAATGGTTATTTGCAATATTCATAACAAGGCCTATTAGAATACTTCTTGAAATATTCAGGTTTACAAACTCTCGCATTGTTATCACTTCATTCTGCTCCTATACTCATTTAACAAGTATTATTAAACCTTCATTTTCACACACACACTTTAACATATGATTGTGGGTTGCACATTGGATTATTACATTATTTATGTTCTTTTGTTGAAGGTAACAACTAAGGGAAAGGGATAGTATATAATTCGCAAAAAAAAAAAAATCATAATATTAATGATAATAAAAACGTAGATAAGTTTGGTTTCGTAGCCTCCCTAACCTAAGCAATTAAGCCCAAAGGGGTGTTTTAACACCTAATACCCTAAAGTCAACTGACTTGGGAGCTATTGGCCCAAAGCTTGTTACATGGGTTAAGGAGATAAGCTTAAGGGAATCAAACATTGCACTATCTACGTATTAGTATCTGCAACCCGAGTTGTTAAGCTCGTAGGGGTGTCTCAACACCTAATGCCTTATGACCAACTGGTCTGGGAGTCATTAGCCTAAAACTCGTTACATGGGTTAAAGATACATTGTGTTTTAAGTTGTATGTGTATATAAATAAAATAAAAAAGAAAAAAAAGTAATAATAATAATAATCCCAACCTAAGGAAGTTCACCTTAAACATTTGAATATAATATTGTTTTCTTCCAACAAAAGCCCCATCATCTATGTTTTCATATATTGAGCACATAAAAATAAGGTTTATTAATATCTTGTTTAAGAAGTATGAAGCAGTAATATAAATTTAATGAAAATTTGTTTATCTGGATAGATTAATGGAAGTTGAATGATGAATGCCTTGCTTTGTGAAACTTGCAAATTGTTTCTCTATTTTAACGCTTTAGATTACTAGGGACTAGTAATAAACTAGTTGGGGGTATGATTAGTACTTAAAAGTGCATGTTTATCAAGGTTTTATATCATCATTTTGCACTTGAAGTATCAATAACTCCTTAACTAAAGCATGTTTTATAATAACAAGTTTGATACTATAAAATACCTTAATTTATGGTAAATGCTCATCTTAAATGCAGGCCTATCACATAAATAAAAGGATTGATTGATGAGTTTAAGTATTGAAAGTGAAAGGACAAAGAGATAGCCAAACTTAGAAAAGAGATGTCGGTGCAGTCCAAACCAGAACATTGCTCGGTAATTGGATCATATATGGAGCTCTAAATCTCGGATTTAGGTCCATTTTATATGGATGGAAAGGTAAGAAAAAGGCATACAACTTTCACGAGTCGAAGATCTAAAAAGGTCGTTTTGAAGTCCAAACTAAAGGAACAACGAAGAAGTCCGAAGCTGTCCTGCAGCCCAGACACTATTTAGTGTTCAGCCCATATCTTGAGTTCTAGAAGTCCAAATGACCTCATCTTTTTTTTTTGTTGGAAAGCTGAGACAATTTTCTAGAACATTCCTGAGGATTCTGGGCAAATTATGATGTTAGCAATGACGTCTTGTTCAGACAAGAAGATAAGGATTGTCACCAAGTCAAGATGTGGCCACCCACTCATCAATTAATTAACAAATCAATAGTTCCAAATTTTGGCCTATAAAAGGAGGCACTTACCATGTATTGAGGCATCTTGGTTTCCAGATCAAGATCATGCTCTTTCTTTCTCTCTTTGTATTGCTTATGTTTTGCTTTCATTAATATCAAGTTTATGCACTTCATTTCCTTTCCTTTACCTAGTTAACTTCTTTCTCATTTATGTTCTTATCTTGTTCATCTGTGTTTCTTTCTTTCATTATGTTTAGCTAAGTTAATTATGTCAAGGTGAAAAGGGTACACTAATGGTGTAAGAATAAGTATAATATAAACTTAACATGGACCTTAACGTTGGATACTAACATGTTTTATATTTGTTATCTTGTTCACTTTTATTACTTTGCTTGTTAAATGGTTAATCTAGATTTATGTTGTATAACACTTGGTACAACAAATACTTGGCACTTTCATAGCCCATACTGTATGGTATAACCGACACCTGAGCTATGAAAGGAACTTGATTTGTTGTTAACATAAGTTATAATCATGAATGCCTACCAACATTTACAAGTATTAGCTTTATTCGAATAAGATAACTAATGTAATCATGTTAACAATTTATAATCTGATTGGAACCTCCTTTATGTGTGGTTTCCAATTGGGTAATAAGAGTTTATATGGTTAGATGAGTTTAGAGAGAGGTTAGAGAGAGGTTAGAGAGAGGTTAGAGAGGAAAGATACAAAGGGGCGGTGCTCCGACAGCCATATCTCCGGCGACCACCGTTGGATCAAGCCAAGATTTGGTTATGTTGTGCACGGAGCTATTGTCTACATTCTGACCGGAGGGATCTTCTAAAGCTGCCGCCGTTTAAGAAATCTGGCCAATTGAAATTTTCTGGAAAACCCCCTAGTGCTGTCAGAGTCGCCGGCCGATTTTGCCTTGTTAAACCGTTGGATCCAGACTATTTTTTGGTATGTTGTGAACATCTATATTACCTACATTCTGTCCAGAGGGATCGTCCATGTTGGATTCCTCCTGCGGAAGCTAGCCATTTGAATATTTCTGGAAAATCCTTCTCGGAACAGTAAGAGCCGCCGGCATATTTCTCCTTCTTCCACCGTTGGATCAAGCTTATTTTTGGATATGTGATGCACCTGGTTATGATACACATTATGAACGGGGGAGATTAGAAATTTAGCCTCTAGCAACGTTTTCTACATGTTCAACAGAAGGTCGTCATTCTCAGGTCAGTTTCGATATAATTGACATCTACGGAGATCCAACCGTTAAACTGTGCTGATTTTTGAATATGTTATACATAACATGTGTATCTACCTTTGAACCGTTGGGCTTCTTGGACTGAGTTTGTTTGTCCTTAGAACGTTCTATCTAGTATTTGTATGCTGCTAAATTGTCTTTGTGTTCTGCTGTTGAATTTGTTCCAATGGTTAGCTCTGACATTGAACAACACAATGGAGTTAAATCTGGACATACCTTACAATTAGAGCTCCAAGATATGCTAAATAGTCTTGACATGAATCTTGTGTTGGGTTCTAAAGTTGATGAGTTGAATGCTGGGTCTAAGCAACAAGAACAGCTACACCTTAGCCCCAAATTGAATTTTTTAAATGCTTTGAAGGGCTCTGATGTTGATGACAATAAGGGTAGGATGTCCCTTGATATGAATCCAGTCCGTAACTTGCATTTTGCTCCCCCCGCAATAACTGATGGCCGTGTGACAGTAGCTCCTCCACTTGATGTATTTGAGGATGGCTGTGAACTTTGGAAATCCACTCTAGTTGGTCATTTCGTGGGTCAGAAATTACCCTATCCTGTTGTTAATTCTATTGCCAAAAGAATATGGGGCTCCCACGGTCTATCCGAAGTTTTATCTTCTGATAATGGTTTCTTTCTCTTCACTTTTGATTCTGTCGATCGCGCCACAAATGTTCTGGAGAGAGCCCCATGGCATATGGCCAACAAACCTTTGGTGCTTAAACGTTGGCATCCGAACATGCAATTTTTGAAAGATGATCTGGATAGAGTTCCGGTATGGGTTAAGCTCTATAATGTTCCTCTCGAGTATTGGACTGTTAAGGGGTTGAGTTGTGTAGCGAGTGCTATTGGGGTTCCCCTTCATGCTGACCTTACTACATTGTTGCGTAAAAGGCTTAGCTACGCAAGAGTTTGCGTTGAGATAGAAGCTTCAAAAACGCTGGTGAAGGAATACGACCTTCGCTGTCCAAATGGGTTATTCATAACAATATCAGCGGATTATGAATGGGTA
This sequence comes from Populus alba, assembly GCF_005239225.2. Taxonomy (NCBI): domain Eukaryota; kingdom Viridiplantae; phylum Streptophyta; class Magnoliopsida; order Malpighiales; family Salicaceae; genus Populus; species Populus alba. The sequence goes on from NC_133295.1 coordinate 7,586,350, forward strand.
CCGTCAAGGTGCAATAATTGCAATGTCTTTGGACATACCACAACGATATGTGCTACCAGTAAAGTTGATGATCGTACAATGGGGGCAGAGGGCAAAAGGAAAATAGGAGCTGTGAACTCTAAACCTGCAGATAATAAGCAGAATCAGCTTCAATGGCAGGTAGTTGGTAAACGAAATAAGGGTGTTCCGATTGGTGAGAATGATTGTTTGGAATCTAAATAGCTTAATTGTAATGAGAATGGTTGTGTAGCATCTGCTTTACATATTGCTGATTGTCATACGAATGAAACTACGACATCAGATGTGCCCAATGGTGGTTGTTATGAAGATGAAAATCCTACCTCTCCTATTGTTTTGAAGAGTTTACGAGCAGACATGGTGCCGGAGGAAGGGGCTGCAGGTAAGGAAGACGATGATAAGGAGTCGTCATCACTGATCCCAACAAGTCTGCAAAGTCCGATTTCTTCTGATGGGGAAACTTTTATTAATCAGTTAGCTAGCAAGGCTAGAGACTCTCTAGAGAAAAAGAAAACGGGTTCTCCAGGCTTTTCAAAGAAGAGTAAGAAATCTGGCTCTTCGAGGGGGGGCAAGTCAAGGTAATCAGTGTGTGGCTGTTTGGTACTCCTCTCTATTTCCCTATGATTATTGGATGTTGGAATGTTAGAGGTTTGAATGATCCCATAAAGCATTCAGAACTGCGTCAGCTCATCCATCAAGAGAGGATGGTTTTTTTTGGTTTGGTTGAAACTCGGGTTAGAGACAGGAATAAAGATAATGTTTCGCAACTTCTTCTACGTAATTGGTCATTCTTGTATAATTATGATTTCTCTTGTCGTGGTCGTATTTGGGTTTGTTGGAATGCTGATGTGGTGAAGGTGGATGTCTGCGGTATGTCAGACCAGGCTATCCATGTTTTTGTCACTATATTAGCTACCAATATCTGTTTTAATACTTCAATCATTTATGGAGACAATAATGCATCCTTACGTGAGACATTATGGTCTGATATAGTGAGCCGTAGTGTTGCATGGGAGTCAACCCCATGGATTCTTATGGGTGACTTTAATGCTATCCGCAACCCGTCAGAAAGGTCAGGAGGGTCTTCTACGTGGGATGGTCAGATGGACAGGTTGGAAACATGTATTCGAGATGCGAAAGTGGATGATCTTCGGTATTCTGGTATGCATTATACATGGACGAACCAATGTATTGAGAATCTGATTATGCGGAAGCTAGATAGAGTGCTTGTGAATGAGAAGTGGAATCTGCACTTCCCATTGTCGGAAGCGAGATTCTTGCCTGCTGGTATTTCAGATCATTCTCCCATGGTGGTAAAGGTTACTGGCAATGTTCAGAACATAAAGAAACCATTCAGATTCTTTGATATGTGGATGGATCATGACGAGTTCATGCCATTGGTGAAGAAAGTATGGGATCAGCATTTGGGGGGTTGTCCAATGTATCAGTTGTGTTGCAAACTAAGGAAGCTAAAGCAGGAACTTAAACATTTCAATAAGACTCACTTCTCCAATATATCAGATAGAGTCAAAGATGCAAAAGATCAAATGGATAAGGCTCAACAGGAGCTGCATACAGCGCCTGAGAATCCTACTTTACGCATGCGCGAAAGAGATGCTGTTCGTAACTATGGTTCTACGGTCAGGGCGGAAGAGAGTTTTTTCAAACAAAAGGCAAGGATGCAATGGCTTAGCTTGGGGGATCAGAATACTAGCTACTTCCACAAATCAGTAAATGGAAGACATAATAGAAATAAGCTTCTCTCCGTTACAAGGGAGGATGGGGAAGTCGTTGAAGGACACGAGGCAGTCAAATCAGAAGTAATTGCATACTTCCAGCGTGTGTTGGGAGTGAATCAGATGCCTAGGATCTTGAACGAGGAAGTGATGCAATCGGCAATTAACTGTAAATTGTCTTCGACTCAACAACATGAACTAGCACAAGAAGTAACAAGGGAGGAGATCAAGAATGCTATGTTTAGTTTGAAAAACAACAAAGCCCCTGGCCCGGATGGCTTCAACGCAGGTTTCTTCAAAAGAATGTGGCATATAGTGGGGGAAGATGTAATCAAAGCTGTTAGCTCCTTCTTTCAGACTCGTAGAATGCTTAAAGAAATGAATGCTACATCCATTTCCCTTATCCCTAAAGTTGCTAATCCTACGAGGTTGACAGATTTTCGTCCTATATCTTGCTGCAATACAGTATACAAATGCATCGCGAAGATTCTAGCTGGGAGAATGAAAGTTGTTTTGCCGTCCTTAGTAGGTCCGTATCATACAGCTTTTATCTCTGGACGGAGAATCAGCGACAATATTCTTTTGTCTCAGGAGCTAATGAAAGGCTATCATAAATCTACGGGTCCGGCTCGTTGTGCTATGAAAGTAGATCTGATGAAGGCTTATGACTCGGTTCGGTGGGATTTCGTTGATGCTACGTTAATAAAAATTGGATTCCCTAGAACAGTGGTTGATTGGATCATGGTGTGTGTTACATCGTGTCAATTCTCAATCAACGTCAACGGTGAACTTGCAGGTTACTTTCATGGGGGTAGAGGGCTGAGACAAGGTGATCCATTATCTCCATATTTGTTTGTCCTTTGCATGGAAATCCTGTCAGGGCTGTTCTGCAATATGAGTGCCAATCAAAACTTCAAGTTCCACTGGAGATGCAAGAAGGACAGAATTTCTCATCTTTGCTTTGCCGACGACTTGATGATATTCAGCAAAGGGGATGTACACTCAGTTCGTATGATAAAAAATGCACTCATAGAGTTTCAAGATCTATCAGGTCTATATCCAAATCCAAACAAAAGTGACATCTTCTTGAGCGGTGTGTTAGCTGCTGAGAGGGAACAGATTATCAGTATTCTTGGGTTTAGAGAGGGGGAGCTTCCTATGAAATATTTGGGAGTGCCTCTTATCTCGTCCAGACTAAAGGTTGTTGATTGTAAGGGCCTCGTGGATCGAATTACCACTAAAGTACGACATTGGACCTGCAGAACACTCTCTTTCGCAGGGCGAGTACAACTGATTAACTCAGTTTTATTCTCCATCCAGGTCTATTGGGCATCTCTATTCCTATTACCTGGGCAAGTAGTGAAAAACGTTGAGCAAATTATGAGATCCTTTCTTTGGTCAGGTTCAGATATGAGCACTACTAGGGCTAAAGTGGCTTGGGATCAGGTATGTCTTCCAAGAAAGGAGGGGGGGCTAGGCATAAAAAGGATATCAGAATGGAACAAGATTGCCTTGTTGAAACACATTTGGAACTTGTGCAATGACTCGGATGGCTCAATCTGGTCTACTTGGATCAGATCCAATCTCTTGCGAGGTAGGAATTTCTGGACAATCAAGGCGCCAGGAAGCTGCTCTTGGGCTTGGGGAAAGATTCTAAAGCTCAGATCCTTAGCATGGCCGAAGATGAAGCACATTATCGGAGATGGAATGACAACCTCTCTATGGTTTGACAATTGGCATCCTCACAGCCCGCTCGCTGATACTTACGGTGAACGATTCATCTATGATTCAGGTATGGAACACAACGCGAGAGTGAACGTGCTGATTAATAACTTAGAATGGAGAATTCCTATCACTCATGCTATTGGCTGGCACCCCATTATAGAAGCTATTCCTTCCACATCTACTCCTAAGGGGCAAAAGGATGAGATTGTTTGGTTGGATTCGCCAAATCAGAGTTTCTCGGTCAAAGTAGCTTGGGAACAACTAAGAATTCATCATCAGATGGTTGATTGGCATGACATCGTGTGGTTCAAGAATGCTGTCCCAAGACATGCATTTCTTCTTTGGGTGGTTATCCAACGGAAACTCTCAACGCAGGATAGACTTCATCGGTTTGGTATTCATGGTCCCAATAGGTGCTCACTTTGTCTCCGCAATAATGAAGATCACAACCACTTGTTCTTTGAATGCTCCTTTACGAAAGCATTATGGTGGAATGTTTGTGACAGATGCGACATTCCAAGAATGACAAAAAGCTTGGATGAATGGATTCGATTGGCCATTGTCTCTTGGCATGGCAAAAGTTTCGTCAACTTTTCTCGTAAACTGGGTTTCGCAGCTACAATGTATTGTATCTGGCAAGAACGGAACGCAAGGATCTTTGCAGATGTATCTAAAGCTTCGAATTTGGTTTTTGATCAAATCGAATGTATCATTCGCGATAAGCTTGTTTTGATGAGGAATGTTCAACAAACAGATGAAAACATAAGGATCCAAAGACTTTGGAAGGTCAATAACATGGACTCTTAATTTGATGTTTAGCTGGTTGTTTTTGTACCCCTAGCATATCTAGTTGGTCTAAGTTTTTGTTTTGTTATGTGGCTAGCCTGTAGCCATTTGTTGGTTTTCGTTTCTGTTCACATTGTAAATCTTGGGTATGCCCATTATATTCTTTGTATCATTTTCTTTTAATACATAAGTCAACTTACCAAAAAAAAAATAAGAGTTTATACTATACTTGTTTGAAGTACCATTAGTGGATCCTCTAACCTTGACATTTATTTTTATCGTTGTTTAATCCTTACATTAATCTTTCAACTCAAAGTTCTCATTAATTTCTTCCTTCTCTTCTTTATTATTGTTGTTGTTGTTGTTGTTATTTGTTCAAAAACTCAGTATATAGGCTGGAAACCTATGACCCGATCTTTTAGATCATTCTCAGGTATAACAACGCCACGTACTGAGTATTATTATTATTATTACTATTACTAGTACTACTATTGTTATTATTATCATTGTTGTTGTTGTTGTTGTTGTTGTTGTTGTTGTTACGTTGTTATTTATAATTTATACAATTAACCTCTCTGTGGTTCGACCTCGGTCTTGCCGGGTTATTTATTACTTCGACACTCCTGTACTTGGAAGAAAACATCAATCTTTTGGTCGTGTCACATAACCAGACGTGTGGGGGCTACAAAATTCTCAGATTAATAAACATCTTGTGCTGCAACTTTGTTGTGTGAGTGGTGAAATATTCTCCTTTGCTTGGTTCTCTAAAGAATTGACTTCATGGTATCATCCTTATACTACTTGTTCGCAAAATAATATTTGTTGGGTAGGGGGTTTCTGTTTCCAATAGTTATAGTGCCTAGATACAAGTTATCTTTGTGTCACACTCCTATCAAACCTGATTAGCTTGGCTGATACAGTTCATCCCTATGATACGACCCAAGTAAGGTCAGATTCAGATTTTGGTGTAAAAAGCGCAGCAGTCTAGATTTACGGCAACGATCATAATTCTCAATCCGACTGTTGGATCGGGCTAATAGTTTATGTGGACTCTCCAAACATGTTTTACTACCTTGGGTTAAAAATTCAGGTCAATCGAAGTTCCCGAAGGAACCGCAATACTGGTTAACAGAGGCTGTACGAATTTTGTTATTTACTTCTATTTGACTTGTGGACTTCCTATTTGATTATGATTATTTTCCTACAAGGATGTGGCAGCTGGTTTTGGGAATTTCCTAGTTCCATAAGGATCTTTAATGAGCTGCAATATAATCTACAAGTGCGGCGGTGATTCATTAATGTTTCAGAATCCTTTTCTTATAAGGATTCCTTATTCATCATAGCTACACAAGGAAAGAAGGGTTGGTGGTATCTAATGACAGATTAGATGATGCGAATCAGCCCAACACCAAGCCTAATCATGCCAATGATCCCTTGGAGGTGCCAATTGGGCCAATCACAAGAGCTAGGGCAAAGAAGCTTAAAGAAGCATTGAATGGGCTTGTTCAAAACTTATGGAGCAAGATGGACCTAGAAGGGCTTGGGACATTTAAGGAGCATGAAGGACAGCCTTTAATTCATCTAGTTCAGGTCTAAGAAGAGCCCAATTCTTGTGGAACAAGGGGTTGATATGTCCGGGCCAATACCAACCTTGTTAGGCTTGTTTTATTTCCTAATGCTACAAGGATAAAAAGCCAGCAATTTATTCTCCTAATTAAGTAAGGAAGTTGGCCATATCTTATTTCTAAAGAGGGGAGGACTATTTAATGCTTTTCCTAACATAGGAAGGAAAGTAATTAAATTAGCAACAAAGGAGGAAATTTATCCAAGCTAATCAAGGACATCAAAGGAAAGGGGGCAACAACACAAATTTGATTCTAGCATATTTAGGATGGTAATTTTCGGATTTTTATTATTTTCTTCTTAGTTTTTGGGTTATTATTACTGAAAAGCCCATAACCTGATCCAAACAAGCCTTGGACCCTAGCTCAAAACAAAATTTTAATTAATCCCAAACATTAAAGAAAATAATAAAAATAACTAATCTGTCATTAAATACCACCAGCCCTTCTTTCCTTGTGTAGCTAGGATGATATATAAGGAATCCTTATAAGAAAAGGATTTCGAAACATTAATGAATCACTACCACACTTGTAGATTATATTGCAGCTCATTAAAGATCCTTATGGAACTAGGAAATTCCCAAAGCCAGCTCCACATCCTTGTAGGAAAAGAATCCTAACCAAATAGGAAGTCCACAAGTCAAATGGAAGTAAATAACAAAATCCGTACAGCCTCCGTTGACCAGTATTGCGGTTCTTTCCCGAACTTCGATTGACCTGAATTTTTAGCCCAAGGTAGTAAGATATGTCTGGAGAGTCCAAATAAAATAGTATCCCGTTCCAACGATCAGATTGAGAATTATGATTGTTGTCGTAAACCTGGACTGTTGCGCTTTTTACGCCAAAATCCGAATCTGACCTTACTTGGGTCGTATCACATGGCTGAACCGTATCAGGAAGGTTTTCGGCAGCCTAGAAACCGAAGGGATTGTTGGGATGTCGCGGTCGCACAAATTAATTACCCTAACTTAAAACACATAAGATAGTATAGAGCAAGCAAGGGGTCGATCCCACGAGGAAGGTTTAGTTCAGATTTTTATGCTATACGTTATGTAATGGGGGGGTTTGATTTGCAATGATTTAAACTATGACAGAAATTAAACTAGCAAACAAAATCAATTGAAATTGAAATATATCAAGAAAACAAACCTTGGTTGCAAGCACACATCCACCAACAGAAATTAGAACCGATCCTTGAAACGAAACTCGAGATTATATTATGAATTTTATCTTTTCTTAATATTGGTTAATTAATGGATCTGCCGTATAACTAACCCTAACCAACAAACAATCACAATGTCTGCACTAATGATTTAATCCAATGGCAGCCTTAAGATCCAGATAAATTCATTAATCTTAACAACCAAGTTGTCAGTTTGTGTTGCTTTGATCGAATGTTCTCCCTAAGTTTAATAACGTAGTTCCGCTACAATTATCAAGCTTAGTTGCTTCACAAGTTTATATACCACAACTCCGGTTTTGATATCAAACTTAGCAATAGATTGTTCATAATAATAACTTAGAGTCCGCTCTAGCAATTAAGATAAACAATCATAGGAAATATGCATAGGAAAACAATCATACTCATTCATAACATAAACTGAAAATAAAAGGAAGAATAAATCTCACGGTTCTTGAAATCCAAAGGTTTGTTGTGTCCTTGCAACCAAGAAAACGAGCTTAGCCTTGCATATCTATTGAACAACTACTACTAAAGATGGAAGAATACATGATTTCTGATTTGTAGAGGGGAGAGTTTGTGTTTCTTCACTTCTGGCTGCTACCTCCTTCTCCTCTCCCTCTATTTATACACAAATTGTAAGTAAGTAAGAAAAGTTCAAGTGTGAACATCAATAGATGGTGGTAGTGTGAAGGCGGCTGGCGGCTGGCTGCTGGCTGCTGGCTGCTGGCTGCTGGCTGCTGGCTGCTGGTTTGAGGTTGGTGGTTGCCTTCCTTGACCTTCTAGAATATTTACTAGAGGAGCTAAATTGTTGGAAACACTTGTATGTCGGTTTGGATGCTTCTGGATGAACTTTTGATTCGTTTCTTCACGCAACCTGCTTGCTGGCAGAATTCAGCTGTCATCTTTGAAAAATCATATCTCCCTCATATGACATCGTTTTTGGATGAAATTTGGAGAGTTTATAGAGATTTGAGTAAGGAATCCAAAAAAATTGAGTTTGCATCAATTGGACTTCTGAAGCTCTAGATATTGAATTTTGAATGGGCAAAGGTCAACATTGGCAGACTGCGAGATTTGACTTTGAAGGATGTGATTTCCATGATCTTTCTCTTTTTATTTTTCTTGCATTACATTTCTAGAAAGGTATGGATGTTAGATTTTTAATTCCATTGGAATCACTTCATTTCGACCTCTAGAACTCACACTACACAAAACATCGACTGAACGTCAAATCTGCCAATTACCTCCAATTTACTCCTTTTTGTATCTTTCATCCAAAAGTGCCTTCAAAACATAAATAAAGAATATCAAGGCATTTTATATAAATAACATACGCAAAATACTAGTTAAATGCGGGTGAAACTATCGAATAATATGGTTACATCAGAGATTTTGGGAATAGAACTAGGGGCCAATTCGGCCAAAGGGAAAATTTTCATAGTGTTGGGGGACATGCTGATTTAGATGGTGATTTGGATTGTATTCAACTGAAAATACCTGCTTTTCAAGGTAAAAATGATCCCGAGGCATATTTGGAGTGGGAGAAAAAGGTGGATTGGATTTTTGATTGCCATAACTATTCGGAGGCAAAGAAAGTAAAATTGGTTGTCATCGAATTCACGGATTATGCACTGATTTGGTGGGATCAGAATGTTATTAGTAGAATGATACGGTTCAGCCATGTGATACGACCCAAGTAAGGTCAGATTCGGATTTTGGCGTAAAAAGCGCAACAGTCCAGGTTTACGGCAACAATCATAATTCTCAATCTGACCGTTGGATCGGGATAATATTTTATGTGGACTCTCAAGACATATCTTACTACCTTGGGTTAAAAATTCAAGTCAATCGGAGTTCGGGAAGAAACCACAATACTGGTCAACGGAGGCTGTACAGATTTTGTTATTTACTTCCATTTGACTTGTGGACTTCCTATTTGGTTAGGATTCTTTTCCTTCAAGGATGTGGCAGCTGGCTTTGGAAATATCCTAGTTCCTCAAGGATCTTTAATGAGCTGCAATATAATCTACAAGTGTGGCAGTGATTCATTAATGTTTTAAAATCCTTTTCTTATAAGGATTCCTTATTCATCCTAGCTACACAAGGAAAGAAGGGTTGGTGGTATTTAATGACAGATTAGTTATTTTTTATTATTTTCTTTAATGTTTGGGCTTAATTAAAACTTTGTTTTGAGCTAGGGTCCAAGGCTTGTTTGGATCAGGTTAGGCTTTTCAGTTTAGGGTTTTGGGTCAGTTTTGAGTGGACCTCATATAAGCCCACATAAGGGGTCCATTAGAGTTAACTTTTCAAAAACTATTTAAACTCATGTAAGGCACAATTTCGGCAGCTTTGATGAATATTATTCTAAATTTTTCAGTTTTAACGTGTGAGAGTGATTCTTGCATTCTTCAGTTCTTGAACGAACTGAATCTGACTTATCGAAGATTAACTGGCTTCGTGGCGTCATTCTACTCATTCCAATAGTGTTGGTGCCTTGGGGCAGGTTTCCATTGTGTCACACTCCTATTAGACATATTTCGGCTTTCCGGGATAAGATCTCAATCTTGATTGTGGGTTGCGTGACCACGTGATCACGAGGTTTGCATCAGTTGGTATCAGACCTAGGCTCCGAAACAAGGTCATATCATTCTATTATTATTATTTTTTTCTTTAGTATTCCCTTAAGTTTTTCAGTGTTTGCGTCCATCTTGTTTTTCAAGTCTGCGTCATCTAAGAAAAAAAAAAGTTTATATTTCATTTGGTTACTGTCTCTAATCATATCAGTTTATTAAAAAAAAAGAGAAAGAAATAAAGAAATAGAGAAAAGAGTGATTAGTTGAAATTTGAAGGATCATTCAATTTTTGCCGCAGAAACACAAATCTTGGTGAACCATAAGAAAAACACCTCCGAATCAATTTAAACTTCATATTCAGTCTATTGGGGGTGGGATAGCATCATATATCAAATTTGAGCTTATTCTGATATTATTTGCTTAAGGTTTTAATTCGAGGTTCAATTCTGCCGCAAACTGATCATACAAGGAGTTTGGGTACCTAGAAATAAGTGAACGACCTATAAATTGAGTTTTGGTGTTTTCATAGTATTTTAATACTAGATATTAAATTCGAGGTCATTTAGATATCGGTTTCTTTAGGTTCCTCAATTGGGTCTTGTTTTGTCGTAACGGGTCTGTTTGGTGTTATCTTTCAAAACTTGTTTTGTTTCTGTTGATTTCATTCCTGCCATTATACTATTATCATATTTTGATATTTGGCTGTTGTTTGAGTCATTTTCAAAACTCTATTCTTTTCATCGTCTTCTTTTTTGTCCCCTATCTGTGTCATGTATTCACTACGGGAGAGGGAACAGAGAAGGATTGTAGATCAACGATGTGAAAAACTAAGCCATGGTTTGGGGGTTCTAGAACGACAAGTTGATAAGTGTAGAAGATTAGTCTATGATCTTCAAGCTTCATGGGAAAAAGAGGTACAATGCCAAAAGGATGAAAGACGAAGGAGAGTCGCTTTGCTTATCATTCAAAAGTATGTACACAAGTGGTTAGTACGGCGTGCTTATTTGAAATTCTTGTCAGTCACTACTTCTATACAGTGTTGTTGGAGAAAGGTGTTAGCAATAAGGGGATTCTGAAGGCTTAAACAAGAGGCTACTGCAGTCATTATTAATCATATTCAAGATTCGAGGGTGAATCTTCTTGAAGAGGGAGGGAATGATACGGTTCAGCCATGTGATACGACCCAAGTAAGGTCAGATTCGGATTTTGGCGTAAAAAGCGCAACAGTCCAGGTTTACGGCAACAGTCATAATTCTCAATCTGACCATTGGATCGGGATAATATTTTATGTGGACTCTCCAGACATATCTTACTACCTTGGGTTAAAAATTCAAGTCAATCGGAGTTCGGGAAGGAACCGCAATACTGGTCAACGGAGGCTGTATGAATTTTGTTATTTACTTCTATTTGACTGGTGGACTTCCTATTTGGTTAGGATTCTTTTCCTACAAGGATGTGGCAGCTGGCTTTGGGAATTTCCTAGTTCCACAAGGATCTTTAATGAGCTAAAATATAATCTACAAGTGTGGCAGTGATTCATTAATGTTTCAGAATCCTTTTCTTATAAGGATTCCTTATTCATCCTAGCTACACAAGGAAAGAAGGGCTGTAGAGTCCACATAAAATATTATCCCGATCCAACGGTCAGATTGAGAATTATGACTATTGTCGTAAACCTGGACTGTTGCGCTTTTTACACCAAAAATCTGAATCTGACCTTACTTGGGTCGTATCACATGGCTGAACCGTATCATAGAAGGAGGAGTGGAGAGGCCGGTAGTGTCGTGGGAGGAGATGAAAGTGTTGATGAGAAGGCGATTTGTGCCAAACCACTATTATAGAGATTTGTATCTGAAATTGCAGGGTTTGAATCAGGGTTCTAGGTCCGTGGATGAGTATTTCAAGGAGATGGAGATCGCCATGATTCGGGCCAATGTGATTGAGGATCGGGAAGCTACTATGGCTAGATTTCTAAATGCGCTGATTAGAGACATTGCGAATGTTGTAGAATTACAACATTGTGTGGAGTTGGAGGACATGGTCCATATGGCAACGAAGGTGGAGAGGCAAATAAAGAGAAGGGGCAGTACACGTTTTCAGACCAATTCGGCATCATCTTCCTCAATATGGAGGCCAAATTTTAAGACAGAGGGGGCTGCCCAACCAAAGCCTTATGCAAGGGCCGAACCACCTAAGGCCAAAAAGGATACTCATACGGATGGGAAAGGTAAATCTGAATATCAACCTACTCGTGATAGAGATATTAAATGCTTTAAGTGTTTAGGGAAGGGGCACATTGCATCTCAGTGTCCAAACCGAAGAGTTATGCTTACAAGAGACAGTGGGGAGGTTGAATCTGAAAGTGACAAATCTGAAAGTGAAGAGATGCCACCTTTAGTGGATTGTAGTGATGAGGAGATTGCATATCTTGTTGAGGGAGAGGCCTTGGTTATAAGGCATGCGTTGAACATGCAAATCAAAGAAGATGATGTAGATCAGCAATGGGAAAATATATTTCACACTCGATGTCATATCCAAAACAAGGTATGTAGCATGATAATTGATTGAGGTAGTTGTGCTAATGTTGCTAGTGATACTTTTTTTTTTTTTTGGTAAGCTGACTTATGTATTAAAAGAAAATGATACAAAGAATATAATGGGCATACCCAAGATTTACAATGAGGACAGAAACGAAAACCAACAAATGGCTACAGGCTAGCCACAACAAAACAAAAACTTGGACCAACTAGATATGCTAGGAGTACAAAAACAACCAGCTAAACATCAAATTAAGAGTCCATGTTATTGACCCTCCAAAGTCTTTGGATCCTTATGTTTTCATCTGTTTGTTGAACATTCCTCATCAAAACAAGCTTATCGCGAATGATACATTCGATTTGATCAAAAACCAAATTCGAAGCTTTAGACACATCTGCAAAGATCCTTGCATTCCGTTCTTGCCAGATACAATACACTGTAGCTGCGAAACCCAGTTTACGAGAAAAGTTGACGAAACTTTTTCCATGCCAAGAGATAGTGGCCAATCGAATCCATTCATCCAAGCTTTTTGTCATTCTTGGAATGTCGCATCTATCACAAACATTCCACCATAATGCTTTCGCAAAGGAGCATTCGAAGAACAAGTGGTTGTGATCTTCATTATTGCAGAGACAGAGTGAGCACCTATTGGGACCATGAATACCAAACCGATGAAGTCTATCCTGCGTTGAGAGTTTCTGTTGGATAGCCACCCAAAGAAGAAATGCATGTCTTGGGACAGCATTCTTGAACCACACGATGTCATGCCAATCAACCATTTGATGATGAATTCTTAGTTGTTCCCAAGCTACTTTGACTGAGAAACTCTGCTTTGGCGAATCCAACCAAACAATCTCATCCTTTTGCCCCTTAGGAGTAGAGGTGGAAGGAATAGCTTCTAAAATGGGGTGCCAGCCAATAGCATGAGTGATAGGAATTTTCCATTCTAAGTTATTAATCAACACGTTCACTCTCGCGTTGTGTTCCATACCTGAATCATAGATGAAACGTTCACCGTAGGTATCAGCGAGCGGGCTGTGAGGATGCCAATTGTCAAACCATAGAGAGGTTGTCATTCCATCTCCGATGACGTGCTTCATCTGCGGCCATGCTAAGGATCTGAGCTTTAGAATCTTTCCCCAAGCCCAAGAGCAGCTTCCTGGCGCCTTGATTGTCCAGAAATTCCTACCTCGCAAGAGATTGGATCTGATCCTAGTAGACCAGATTGAGCCATCTGAGTCATTGCACAAGTTCCAAATATGTTTCAGCAAGGCAATCTTGTTCCATTCTGCTATCCTTTTTATGCCTAGCCCCCCCTCCTTTTTTGGAAGACATACCTGATCCCAAGCCACTTTAGCCCTGGTAGTGCTCATATCTGAACTTGACCAAAGAAAGGATCTCATAATTTGCTCAACATTTTTCACTACTTCCCCAGGTAATAGGAATAGAGATGCCCAATAGACCTGGATGGAGAATAAGACTGAGTTAATCAGTTGTACTCGCCCTGCGAAAGAGAGTGTTCTACAGGTCCAATGTTGCTAGTGATACCCTTGTGAAGAAATTGAATCTGAGTTGTATTAAGCATACGAGGCCTTATAGATTGCAATGGTTGAATGAATGTGGTGAAGTGAGGGTTACTAAGCAGGTTCTGATTGCGTTTCCTATTGGGAAGTATTCTGATGAGATTTTGTGTGATGTAGTCCCAATGCATGCTAGTCACTTACTTTGAGGCGTCCATGGCAGTTTGATCGGAAAGTGATTCATGATGGGTTTTGAAATAGGTTCACTATTGTAAAGGATGGTAAAACCATCACTCTTGTACCTCTTTCTCCAAAACAAGTGTATGATGATCAAATCAAATTAAAAAAAGAATGTAAGGATGGGAAGAGTGAAAATTCACGTGAGGACAATGGTGAGAGAAAACCATCAGATTCGGCTAAACCTAAATCATTAATTAAACCAGTTGAGAGTGGAGGTAAAAACCAAGGAGTGAAGAAAGTAAGCTTGTGTGATGATAGTAGTGTGGAAAAATTAAAGAAACAACCTAATTTTTATGCAAAAGGATCTCAAATCAGATCTGCATTTTTCACTAATAAGCCAATGATCTTACTTATGTATAAGGAGGCTTATTTTAACACTAACGATCTTGATTCTGCTATTCCTAGTGTGACTGTTTCTTTGATGTAGGAGTTTGATGATGTATTTCCTGAAGACATCCCTAATGGATTACCACTATTAAGGGGGGTTGAACATTAAATTGACCTTGTGCCCGGAGCTTCGATTGCTAATCGTCCAGCCTATAGAAGCAACCCCGAGGAGACAAAGGAGCTTCAAAGGCAAGTAGATGAGTTGATGATGAAGGGTTACATTCGTGAGAGTATGAGTCCTTGTGATGTGCCAGGGCTACTTGTGCCTAAAAAGGATGGAACATGGAGGATGTATGTTGATTGTCATGCCGTCAATAACATAACGGTAAAGTATCGACATCCTATTCCTAGGCTTGATGACATGCTAGATGAGTTATATGGATCATGTATTTTCTCTAAGATTGATCTAAAAAGTGGGTACCATCAGATTAAGATGAAAGAGGGTGATGAGTGGAAAACTGCATTTAAGACTAAGCATGGGTTGTATGAATGGTTAGTCATGTCGTTTGGACTTACGAACGCGCCTAGCATGTTTATGCGTTTAATGAATCATGTATTGCGTGCGTTTATAGGTAAGTTTGTTGTTATGTATTTTGATGACATTTTGATTTATAGCAAGAACTTAAATGAGCATCTTGATCATTTGCGTAATGTACTTAGTGTGTTGCGTAGTGAGCAATTATATGCTAATCTTAAGAAATGTACCTTTTGTATGGGAAAAATTGTGTTTCTTGGCTATGTCATAATTGTGCAGGGTATCGAGATGGACAAGGAGAAAGTTAAGGCCATCCAGGATTGGCTTACACCAAAATCGATAAGTGAGGTAAGGAGTTTTCATGGACTTGCGAGTTTTTATAGAAGGTTTGTGAAGGATTTTAGTACTATTGTTGCACCTTTAACAGAAATTGTTAAAAATTCTGTTGGATTCAAATGGAATGATGAACAAGATAAGGCTTTTAATTTGTTGAAAGATAAACTTTGTTCGGCACCTGTTTTAGCTTTGCCAGACTTTACGAGAGCTTTTAAAGTTGAATGTGATGCGTCAGGTATTGGTATAGGAGCTGTGTTAATGCAGGATAAAAGGCCCATTGCGTATTTCAGCGAAAAACTTAATGGGGTAGCTTTGAATTACCCTACATATGACAAAGAGCTCTATGCCTTGGTAAGAACTCTAGAGACATGACAGCATTACCTGTGGCCTAAGGAGTTTGTGATACATTCTGATCATGAATCATTGAAGCACTTGAAAGAGCAAGGTAAGTTGAGTAGGAGACATGCCAAATGGGTGGAATTTATTGAAACCTTTCCATATGTGATCAAGTATAAGCAAGGAAAAGAAAACATTGTGGTTGATGCACTTTCGCGCAGGTATGTTCTTTTATCTACTTTGGATGCTAGATTTCTAGGATTTGAACACACAAAAGAATTGTACAAGGATGATAGTGATTTTGCTAATGTTTACAATGCTTGCGAAACTTCGGCTTTTGGGAAGTTTTATAGACTTGATGGATATTTGTTTAAAGAGAGTCGATTGTGTGTTCCATTAAGTTCTATGCATTAATTGCTTGTACGTGAAGCACATGGGGGCGGGTTGATGGAGCATTTTGGTGTTGTTAAGACTTTGGATGTGTTGCATGA
Source organism: Populus alba (assembly GCF_005239225.2). Lineage (NCBI taxonomy): Eukaryota > Viridiplantae > Streptophyta > Magnoliopsida > Malpighiales > Salicaceae > Populus > Populus alba. The sequence goes on from NC_133295.1 coordinate 7,602,316, forward strand.
GCATTTTGGTGTTGTTAAGACTTTGGATGTGATGCATGAGCATTTTTATTGGCCTAAAATGAAAAAAGATGTGCAACGCATATGCGATAAATGCATAACTTGTAGGAAAGCTGATGTGCATCATGGGAATTATAATCCATCTCGTAAAGCTAAATCTAATATGCAAGAGGATTCAGATGGTCCAATGACAAGAGCGAGAGCGAAACAACTACAACGAGCCTTGACGAATCAAATTGCAATGATTGAAGCTGCGTCGGAGTTAAAAATTAGCAATCAGTTTGAAATTGGTTCAAGGGTGCTTATTTGCCTACAATTGGAACTTGGAGATGGGAAAAGCCCGTAATGGTTCTTTTCATGTTGGGCTACTTGTATTTGGATTGATAATGCAAGTGAAGGAATTGATGTTGTTTATGGTCAGAACAGTAGATGGATTTGAACCCGAATTTGAAGTCATCCAATGCATGTGAAAACAAGATTTATGTAGGTACAATTCAAGTTCAGAATGTGATCTTTCTATATTGTCCAACCGTGATTGCATTGGACTTTTGTGTCAAAAGTTATGGCTGCTTTAAATTTCATCTGCATATGTTTTAGAAATGTCAAGAAAAACGTGTGTTAGTTAAATTTGTCTAATTACTTTATTAAAAGTCTAGTTTTTAGGCTTGACTTCTGTCATGTTGAATTCACCTAACTTTGGAGGGATGTTCCAAAGATAAATATGTATCAGAATATGTAATAAACACTTTTGGCCAAGATTTGAAAACTTAATTCAGAGAATTAAGAGTTGTTCTTCCAAATTCGTTTTGTGAAGAACCCTACCTGACTTATCACTCTTCAATCACAAAGAGTGTGGCGTCGAAATCCTAGATTGATCTTTGTGGCGTCCAGATCGACTTATCAAAGTATCATTCTAGTCTATCCTCCATCTTATTTACCTTAAATCACTACAATCCAGCCTAAATACCAAAAGAAAGACAACACAACCAGACCCATCCTTCATCCATTTTCGTTAGAATCATTGTTGCCGATTTTCAAATCATTCACGGCACATCATCTGGTATCAGAGCATCAGTTGCGATCTTAGGTAGGAGCTAAAAAAAAAAAAAAAGAAAGGTTTGCTGGAATTGAGGTTGATAAACTTAACTATGGCTGGAGATAAAGAAGATTTGCCAAGAGGGTTAAGTTTGGAACAGGCACATGTTATGGGCTTACAACGATCTCATGCTGAGATTCGGGATGAGATGACGGGAATTCGTGAACAGTTGAATACCCTTATGCAAAGGATGCAAAGAAATAATTTGCAACCCCAACCGAGGCAAGCACTTAGGGTGCCACAAAATGATATTATAGAAGCTAACGAAGATCCAAATGGGGATGATGAGGCTGATGATAGAGTCAGACCAAGAAGGCAGAATTATAATCCTCTTAATGGTCTCAAACTTAAGATTCCACCGTTTAGAGGAAGTAGTTCACCTGAGGAATACTTGGAGTGGATTCAGAAGGTTGAAAAGGTGTTTGAATGGTATGAATATTCTGAAGAAAGGAAGTGCAAGGTGGCAGCACTTGAGTTTACAGATTATGCTCTTTTATGGTGGGAAAACTTAAAGATTCAGAGGAGAAGGGATGGAGAGGAGGAGATTACAACATGGGCAACTATGAAAAGAGTGATGAAGAAGAGATTTGTTCCTGATTACTATAAACAGGAGCTATACATCAGACTTCAGACTTTGCGACAAGGATCTTTGAGTGTGGAAGAGTATGTGAAAGAGTTTGAGCTGCTACTGATTCGATGTGAATTGATGGAACCTCAAGAGCAAACAATAGCTAGATTTCTTGGAGGGTTGAGGAAGGATATAGCTAATGTTGTTGAGTTACAACCGTACATCTTCCTTGAGGAAGTTATAAAGCTTGCAACCCGAGTAGAGAGGCAGCAGAGACGAGGTGGTGTCCGAACTAGTGTAACTACGTCAAGCGCGACAAGGGCTGTTTCTACGCCTACACGAACATGGAGCACACCTAAACGAGATGAGAAGGTGGAGTTTAGCAAGGGGAATACCAGTTCTGATTCTTTGAAGGGAAGGGAGAAGGTGACAGAATCTCAACACCCTAGGAGGTCTCAGGACATCAAGTGCTTCAAGTGCTTGGGACATGGGCATATTGCTTCGGAATGTCTAAATAAAAGGGTGATGATTTTGCATGGGGATCATGGAGAGCTGATCAGTGGAGATGAGGTTGAAACTGAAGACGAAGATGAGGTACAAGTGGTTGAACAAGAAAAGGATTTTGAACCAGTGAAGGGAGATTTGTTGGTTGTTCAACGGGTTCTGAATGCACAAATTGACGTTAGTGATGAGCAACGCGAGAACATCTTTCATACTCGATGTCAGATTCGAGATAAGGTGTGCGGGATGATCATTGATAATGGAAGTTGCACTAATGTTGCGTCAACTACCTTGGTGGAGAAATTTGGTTTAAATACCCTTCGACATCCCAGACCCTATAGTTTGCGATGGCTGAATGAGAATGGGGAGATTCGGGTGACAAAGCAAGTTTGTGTACCTTTTTCCATTAAAACCTATCACGACGAGGTTTTATGTGACGTTGCACCAATGTCAGCTAGCCATTTGTTGTTGGGTTGTCCATGGCAGTTTGATAAGGATGTGACCTACAATGGACGGAAGAACACTTATTCTTTTATGCTGAATGGAAAGAAGGTGAACTTGTTACCACTGAGTTCTCAACAAGTTAGAGAGGATCAGTTACGAAGCCAACAAAAGGAGGTGACATCACGTAAGGGGCTGTTGTTAGCCAGAAAAGGAGACATCAAACAAGCATTAGCCACGACAGGGATTGTTTTCATGGTCTAGGCAAAGCAACTACTACAAGTAGAAGGATTGGACTTACCAAGACAAATTAAAGAATTACTTGAAGAATTTAAAGATGTGTTTCCAGATGAGTTACCTAAAGGGTTACCACCTATTCGTGGAATTGAGCATCAATTTGATTTGGTGCCAGGAGCTTCACTTCCTAATAGACCAGCATACAGATGTAATTCAGAGGAAGCGAAAGAGATTCAAAGGAAGGTCGGTGAGCTCTTAGAGAAAGGCTATGTGCGAGAATCACTTAGTCCATGTTCTATACCTACTTTGCTGGTACCGAAGAAAGATGGTACCATGAGGATGTGTATGGACAGCCGTGCTATCAACAAAATAACAGTTAAGTATCGATTTCCTATACCTAGACTTGATGATTTGCTTGATGAGTTGCATGGTGCTGCATTGTTTTCTAAAGTCGATTTTCGAATCGTACTTGGATTACCAAGAACACAACGTGGGAAGGATTCAATAATGGTGGTGGTTGATCGATTCTCCAAAATGTCTCATTTCATTCCTTATAACAAAACTGACGATTCAGTACATGTTGCTGATTTGTTCTTTCAAGAGATTGTTCATTTGCATGGAGTTCCTAAAAGCATCGTCTCTGATCGTGATACAAAGTTCTTAAGCCACTTTTGGAAGACTCTTTGGAGGAAACTTGGAACAAAGTTACTTTTCAGTACGGCATGTCATCCACAAACTGATGGACAAACTGAGGTAGTAAACCGAACTTTATCTTCTTTGTTACGAGCTGTTATACATAAGAATTTGAAGAGTTAGGATACTTGTTTACCGATTGTGGAGTTTGCATATAATTGTAGTGTGCATGGGGCTACAAAATTTTCACCATTTGAGGTTGTCTATGGCTTTAATCCTTGTGTTCCTATTAATCTTGTTCATATTCCAATTGATGAGAGGACATCTATGGATGGAATTAGAAAGGCGAAATTGATGAAGAAACTATATGAGCATGTTCGACTACATATTGAGGAGAAAACAACAAAGTATGCTAAACAAGCTAACAAGGGGCGAAAGATGGTCAGGTTTGAACCTGGAGATCTTGTTTGGATTCATATTAGCAGGGGCAAATTTCCAAGCAAACGTAAGTCTAAGTTGATGCCAAGAGCTGACGGTCCATTTCGTATTATAGAGAAGGTGAATGACAATGCATATAAGGTAGATCTTCCTGGTGATTACAACGTATCAGCTACTTTTAATGTGAAAGACTTATCTCCGTACTTGGATGATGATGACGATTCTGATTTGAGGACAAATCATTATCAACCCGGGGCTGATGATGTGCATCATGGGAATTATAATCCATCTCTTAAAGCTAAATCTAATATGCAAGAGGATTCAAATGGTCCAATGACAAGAGCGAGAGCGAAACAACTACAACGGGCCTTGACGAATCAAATTGCAATGATTGAAGCTGCGTCGGAGTTAAAAATTAGCAATCAGTTTGAAATTGGTTCAAGGGTGCTTATTTGCCTACAATTGGAACTTGGAGATGGGAAAAGCCCTTAATGGTTCTTTTCATGTTGGGCTATTTGTATTTGGATTGATAATGCAAGTGAAGGAATTGATGCTGTTTACGGTCAGAACAATAGATGGATTTGAACCCGAATTTGAAGTCATCCAATGCATGTGAAAACAAGATTTATGTAGGTAAAATTCAAGTTCAGAATGTGATCTTTCTATATTATCCAACCATGATTGCATTGGACTTTTGTGTCAAAAGTTATGGCTGCTTTAAATTTCGTCTGCATATGTTTTAGAAATGTCAAGAAAAACGTGTGTTAGTTAAATTTGTCTAATTACTTTATTAAAAGTCTAGTTTTTAGGCTTGACTTCTGTCATGTTGAATTCACCTAACTTTGGAGGGATGTTCCAAAGATAAATATGTATCAGAATATGTAATAAACACTTTTGGCCAAGATTTGAAAACTTAATTCAGAGAATTAAGAGTTGTTCTTCCAAATTCGTTTTGTGAAGAACCCTACCTGACTTATCACTCTTCAATCACAAAGAGTGTGGCGTTGAAATCCTAGATTGATCTTTGTGGCGTCCAGATCGACTTATCAAAGTATCATTCTAGTCTATCCTCCATCTTATTTACCTTAAATCACTACAATCCAGCCTAAATACCAAAAGAAAGACAACACAACCAGACCCATCCTTCATCCATTTTCATTAGAATCATTGTTGCTGATTTTCAAATCATTCACGGCACATCAAAGCGAAGTCTAGGACTCAACCACATGGCTTGTACACCCCTTTACCTGTACCTAAGGAGCCATGGGTAGACATTTCGATGGATTTCGTCTTAGGTTTACCTAGGTCAAAACGGCGTAGGGATTCAATCTTTGTAGTTGTTGATAGGTTTTCAAAGATGGCACACTTTATTCCATGTCATAAAACCGATGATGCCACTAACATTGCTGATTTGTTCTTTAAGGAGATAGTACGACTTCATGGGGTCCCTAAGAGCATTGTTTCTGATAGAGATGTTAAGTTCCTTAGCTATTTTTGGAAGGTGTTATGGGGAAAATTGGGTACTAAATTGTTGTTTTCAACTACTTATCACCCCCAAACAGATGGACAAACCGAAGTAGTTAATAAGACCTTAACACAACTTCTGTGTGCTGTCATTCAAAAGAACTTAAAGAATTGGGAAGATTGTTTGCCATTTATAGAGTTTGCATATAATCGTAGTGTGCACTTTACTACTGAATTTTCACCATTTGAAATTGTGTATGGATTTAACCCTTTAACTCCAATCGATTTGATTCCTTTGCCTATTGATGAAAGGGTTAGTTTGGATGGTAATCGTAAAGCACAGGTGGTGAAGACACTCCATGAGAGTGTGCGGCAACAGATTGAAAGGAGGAATCGTGTGTATGCAACCAAAGCCAATAAAGGGCGCAAACATGTTGTCTTTCACCCCCGCGATTGGGTTTGGGTGCATATGGGCAAGGAGAGATTTCCGGCCCATAGGAAATCAAAGCTACAACCACGAGGAGATGGGCCATTTCATATCCTTGAGAGGATCAATGACAATGCTTATAAAGTTGATTTGGCAGGTGAGTATGGTGTTAGTGCTACCTTTAATGTTTTTTATCGTACTTTGTTTGATGTAGGCGATGATTAAAGATTGAATCCTTTTGAAGAGAGAGGGGATGATGCGGATCAGCCCAACACCAAGCATAATCATGCCAGCGATCCCTTGGAGGTGCCAATTGGGCCAATCATAAGAGCTAGGGCAAGGAAGCTTAAAGAAGCATTGAATGGGCTTGTTCAGAACTTATGGAGCAAGATGGACCTAGAAGGGCTTGGGACATTTAAGGAGCATGAAGGACAGCTTTTAATTCATCTAGTTCAGGTCCAAGAATAGCCCAATTCTTGTGGAACAAGGGGTTGATATGTCCGGCCTAATACCAGCCTTGGTAGGCTTGTTTTATTTCCTAATGCTACAAGGATCAAAAGCCAGCAATTTATTCTCCTAATTAAGTAAGGAAGTTGGCCATATCTTATTCCTAAAGAGGGGAGGACTATTTAATGCTTTTCCTAACATAGGAAGGAAAGTAATTAAATTAGCAACAAAGGAGGAAATTTATCCAAGCTAATCAAGGACATCAAAGGAAATGGGGCATCAACACAAATTTGATTCTAGCATATTTAGGATGGTAATTTTCGGATTTTTATTATTTTTATTATTTTCTTCTTAGTATTTGGGTTATTATTACTTATTTGGGTCAATTGTAAGTGGGCTTCATATAAGTCCACCTAAGGGGGGTCCATTAGGGTTTTTTTAAGTCTAGAGTCAGTATAAATAGAGGCATAACCAAACATGTAAGGTTACGCAATTTTTAGATCAATAAACTTCTTTGCAGCACTTGTGTGTTGGTGGGATAATCTCCCTTCCTTGGTTCTCTAAAGAACAGAAAATGACTTATCGAAGAACAATTGGCTTCGTGGCGTCATCCTTATACTTCTCGTTCGCGAATCTATATTCGATGGGTGGGGGTTTTCGTTTTCAATAGTGCTAGTGCCTAGGTAAAAGTTATCTTTATGTCACACTCCTATCAAACCTGATTTACTTGGCTTTCCGGGAATTGGTGTCTTTGCGTGTGGGTTGCGTAACCACATGATCACAAGGTTCGCATCATTAGTTATTTTTATTATTTTCTTTAATGTTTGGGCTTAATTAAAACTTTGTTTTGAACTAGGGTCCAAGGCTTGTTTGGATCAGGTTATGCGCCTTTTCAGTTTAGGGTTTTGGGCCAATTTTGAGTGGACCTTATATAAATCCACATAAGGGGTCCATTAGGGTTAATTTTTCAAGAACTATTTAAACTCATGTAAGCCAAAACTTCAGCAGCTTTGATGATTATTATTCTGAATTTTTTAGTTTTAACGTGTGAGAGTGATTTCAGTTCTTAAACGAACTGAATCTGACTTATCGAAGATTAACTGGCTTTGTGGCGTCATTCTACTCATTCCAATAGTGTTGGTGCCTTGGGGAAGGTTTCCACTGTGTCACACTCCTATCAGACATATTGCGGCTTTGCGGGATCAGATTTCAATCTTGATTGTGGGTTGCGTGACCATGTGATCACGAGGTTCGCATCATTGGCTTTCCATGAATTTAGTGTCCTTGAGTTTGGGTTGCGTGACCATGTGATCACAAGGTTCGTACCCCTCTTTCCTCACATCTTGTGTACTTGTACCAGCCTCGTTACCACGTTTATCCACCCTCTCAATTCTGTCACACACGTTTCCCATTACAAAATTATCATCTTCATCATGACTTGAATTTGACGCTTAAGTTTTTCTCTCAGGAGGGTGTGTGTGTGTTGTTTTTATCATTCCATCTCCGATGACGTGCTTCATCTTCGGCCATGCTAAGGATCTGAGCTTTAGAATCTTTCCCCAAGCCCAAGAGCAGCTTCCTGGCGCCTTGATTGTCCAGAAATTCCTACCTCGCAAGAGATTGGATCTGATCCAAGTAGACCAGATTGAGCCATCTGAGTCCTTGCACAAGTTCCAAATATGTTTCAACAAGGCAATCTTGTTCCATTCTGCTATCCTTTTTATGCCTAGCCCCCCCTCCTTTTTTGGAAGACATACCTGATCCCAAGCCACTTTAGCCCTGGTAGTGCTCATATCTGAACCTGACCAAAGAAAGGATCTCATAATTTGCTCAACATTTTTCACTACTTCCCCAGGTAATAGGAATAGAGATGCCCAATAGACCTGGATGGAGAATAAGACTGAGTTAATCAGTTGTACTCGCCCTGCGAAAGAGAGTGTTCTACAGGTCCAATGTCGAACTTTGGCGGTAATTCGATCCACGAGGCCCTTACAATTAACAGCCTTTAGTCTGGACGAGATAAGAGGCACTCCCAAATATTTCATAGGAAGCTCCCCCTCTCTAAACCCAAGAATACTGATAATCTGTTCCCTCTCAGCTCCTAACGAACCGCTCAAGAAGATGTCACTTTTGTTTGGATTTGGATATAGACCTGATAGAACCTGAAACTCTGTGAGTACATTTTTGATCATACGGATTGAATGTACATCCCCTTTGCTGAATATCATCAAGTCGTCGGCAAAGCAAAGATGAGAAATTCTGTCCTTCTTGCATCTCCAGTGGAACTTGAAGTTTTGGTTGGCACTCATATTGCAGAACAGCCCTGACAGGATTTCCATGCATAGGACAAACAAATATGGAGATAATGGATCACCTTGTCTCAGCCCTCTCCCCCCTTGGAAGTAACCCGCAAGTTCACCGTTGACGTTGATTGAGAATTGACATGATGTAACACAAACCATGATCCAATCAATGACTGTTCTAGGGAATCCCATTTTTATCAACGTAGCATCAACGAAATCCCACCGAACAGAGTCATAAGCCTTCATCAGGTCTACTTTCATAGCACAACGAGCAGGACCCGTAGTTGTGTGATAGCCTTTCATTAGTTCCTGAGACAAAAGAATATTGTCGCTGATTCTCCGTCCAGAGATAAAAGCTGTTTGATACGGACCTACTAAGGATGGTAAAACAACTTTCATTCTCCCAGCTAGAATCTTCGCGATGCATTTGTATACTGTATTGCAGCAAGATATAGGACGAAAATCTGTCAACCTCGTAGGATTAGCAACTTTAGGAAAAGGGAAATGGATGTAGCATTCATTTCTTTAAGCATTCTACGAGTCTGGAAGAAGGAGCTAACAGCGTTGATTACATCTTCCCCCACTATGTGCCATATTCTTTTGAAGAAACCTGCGTTGAAGCCATCTGGACCAGGAGCTTTGTTGTTTTTCAAACTAAACATAGCATGCTTAATCTCCTCTCTTGTGACATCTTGTGCTAGTACATGCTGTTGAGTTGCCGACAATTTGTAAATAATTGCCGATTGCATCACTTCCTCGTTCAGGACCCTAGGCATTTGTTTCACTCCCAATACACTCTGGAAGTATGCAATTACTTCTGATTTGACTGCCTCGTGTCCTTCAGCGACTTCTCCATCCTCCCTTGTAACCGAGAGAAGCTTATTTCTATTCTGTCTACCATTTACTGATTTGTGAAAGTAGCTAGTATTCTGATCCCCCAAGCTAAGCCATTGTATCCTTGCCTTTTGTCTGAAAAAACACTCTTCCGCCCTGACAGTAGAAGCATAGTTACGAACAGCATTTCTTTCTCGCATACGTAATGTTGGATCCTCAGGCGCTGTATGCAGAGCTTGTTGAGCCCTATCCATGTGATCTTTTGCATCTTTGACTCTATAGGAAATATTGGAGAAGTGAGTCTTATTGAAATGTTTAAGTTCCTGCTTTAGCTTCCTTAGTTTGCAACACAGTTGATACATTGGACAACCTCCTGAATGCTGATCCCATACTTTCTTCACCAAGGGCATGAACTCGTCATGATCCATCCACATATCGAAGAATCTGAATGGTTTCTTTATGTTCTGAACATTGCCAGTGACTTTTACCACCATGGGAGAATGATCTGACATACCAGCAGGCAAGAATCTCGCTTCCGACAATGGGAAGCGCATATTCCACTTCTCATTCACAAGCACTCTATCTAGTTTCCGCATAATCATATTCTCAGGACATTGGTTCGTCCAAGTATAATGCATACCTGAATACCGAAGATCATCCACTTTCGCTTCACGTATACATGTTTCCAATCTGTCCATATGACCAGCCCACGTAGAAGACCCCCCTAACCTCTCTGACTGGTTGCGGATAGCATTAAAGTCGCCCATAAGAATCCATGGGGTTGACTCCCATCCATCACTACGACTCACAATATCAGACCATAAAGCCTCACGTACAGATGCATTATTGTCTCCGTAAATGATTGAAGTATTAAAACAGATATTGGTAGCTAATATCATGACAGAAACATGGATAGCCTGGTCTGACATTCCCAGAACATCCACCTTCACCAAATCAGCATTCCAACAAACCCAAATACGACCACGACAAGAGAAATCATAATTATACAAGAATGACCAATTACGCAGAAGAAGTTGCGAAACATTATCTTTATTCCTGTCTCTAACCCGAGTTTCAACCAAACAAAAAAAAAACCATCCTCTCTTGATGGATGAGCTGACGCAGTTCTGAATGCTTTATGGGATCATTCAAACCTCTAACATTCCAACATCCAATAATCATAGGGAAATAGAGAGGAGTACCAAACATCAACACACGGATTACCTTGACTTGCCCCCCCTCGAGGAGCCAGATTTCTTACTCTTCTTTGAAAAGCCTGGAGAACCCGTTTTCTTTTTTTCTAGAGAGTCTCTAGCCTTGCTAGCTAACTGATTAATAAAAGTTTCCCCGTCAGAAGAAATCGGACTTTGCGGACTTGTTGGGATCAGTGACGTCGACTCCTTATCATCATCTTCATTACCTGTACCACCTCCCATAGCTCTAATATCAACATTCACCTCATGACTAACAGGGTTCATGGTTGCATTACAGATGGTTGAACTTTTATCTAAAGAACTACATGCATCCCCTTCCTCCCACCTCCCATCTTCTTGTTCTTCGTGTATGCGTCAACTAAGAAAAAAAAACAATAATAATTCATCTTGTTACTGTCTCCAATCATATAAGTGTGTGTTTGTGTGTGTGTGTGTGTGTAAGGAAAGGAAAACAAAAGGAGAGTTAAAGAGGGATTAGTTGAAATTTGAAGGATCATTCAATTTTTGCCGCAGAAACACAACTCTTGGTGGACCATAACCAAAAAACCTTAGAATCAATTTAAAATTCATATTCAGTCTATTGGGGGTGAGATTGCATCATATGTAAAATTTGGGCTTATTCTAATATTGTTTTCTTAAGGTTTTAATTCGAGGTTCAATTCTGTCGCAGAAACACTACTATTAGTGAACCATAAGCAAACCACCTTAGAATCAATTGAAACTTCATATTATGTGTATTGGGGATGAGATAGCACCATATATTAAATGTGAGCATATTTTGATATCGGCTTCTGGAGGTTTTAATTGGAGGTTCAATTCTGTCGCAAACTGTTCATACAAGGAGTTTGGGTACCTAGAAATAAGAGAACGACCTATAAATTGAGTTTTGGTGATTTCATAGTATTGTAATACTACATATTAAATTTGAGGTCATTTGGATATCGTTTTCTTTAAGTTCCTGAACTGGGTCTTGTTTTGTCGTAACGGGTCTGTTTGGTGTTATCTTTCGAAACTTGTTTTGTTTCTGTTGATTTCGTTTATGCCATTATACTATCATCATATTTTGATATTTGGTTGTTGTTTGAGTCATTTTCATCACTTTCGCATTTGTTTTTTTTTTTTCGATAAGTTCTGGTCCAAACAAAAAACAGATTTGTAATCTCGAATCTAAATCAGTGTTCTTCCTATTATCAACTCTATTCTTTTCGTCGTCTTCTTGTTTTTTTCCCCTTATCTGTGTCATGTATTCACAAAGGGAGAGGGAACAGAGGAGGATTGTAGATCAACGATGTGAAAAACTAAGCCATGGTTTGGGGGTTTTAGAACGACAAGTTGATAAGTGTAGAAGATTATTCTTTGATCTTCAAGCTTCATGGGAAAAATAGGTACATCGCCAAAAGGATGGAAGACGAAGGAGAGTCGTTGTGGTTATCATTCAAAAGTATGTACGCAAGTGGTTAGTACGGCGTCCTTATTTGAAATTCTTGTCAGTCACTACTTCTATACAGTGTTGTTGGAGAAAGGTGTTATCAATAAAGGGATTCTGAAGGCTTAAACAAGAGGCTACTGAAGTCCATATTGATCATATTCAATATTCGAGGGCGAATCTCCTTGAAGAGGGAGGGAATGATATGGTTCATCCCTATGATACGACCCAAGTAAGGTCAGATTCAGATTTTGGCGTCAAAAGCGCAACATTCCAGGTTTACGACAAGGATGTGGTAGCTGGTTTTGGGAATTTCCTAGTTCCACAAGGATCTTTAATGAGCTGCAATATAATCTACAAGTGCGGCGGTGATTCATTAATGTTTCAGAATCCTTTTCTTATAAGGATTCCTTATTCATCCTAGCTATACAAGGAAAGAAGGGCTGGTGGTATCTAATGACAGATTAATTATTTTAATTATTTTCTTTAATGTTTGGGCTTAATTAAAACTTTGTTTTGAGCTAGGGTCCAAGGCTTGTTTGGATCAGGTTATGGCCTTTTCAGTTTAGGGTTTGGGGCCAATTTTGAGTGGACCTCATATAAGTCCACATAAGGGGTCCATTAAGGTTAATTTTTCAAGAACTATTTAAACTCATGTAAGCTAAAATTTTGGCAGCTTTGATGATCATTATTCTGAATTTTTTAGTTTTAACGTGTGAGAGTGATTTCAGTTCTTGAATGAACTGAATCTGACTTATCGAAGATTAATTGGCTTTGTGGCGTCATTCTACTCATTCCAATAGTGTTGGTGCCTTGGGGCAGGTTTCCATTGTGTCACACTCCTATCAGACATATTTCGGTTTCCGGGATCAGATCTCAATCTTGATTGTGGGTTGCGTGACCACGTGATCACGAGGTTCGCATCAGTTGGTATCAGAGCTAGGCTCTGTGACACGACCAAAAGCTTGATGTCTCTTCCCAAGTGCAGGAGTGTCGAAGTAATAAATAACCCGGCAAGACCGGGGTCGAACCACAGAGAGGTTAATTGTATAAATTATAAATAACAAGACAACAACAATAACAACAACAACAACAACAACAATAATACTCAGTACGTGGCGTTGTTATACCTGAGAATGATCTAAAGATCGGGTCACAGGTTTCCAGCCTATATACTAAGTTTATGAAAAGATCAAGAGGATATATTACAGAATGTAAATAATAATAATAATAATAATAATAACAATAATAAAAGCAGAAGATGAAGAAATTAATGAGAACTTTGAGATGAAAGATTAACGTAAGGATTAAACAATGATAAAAACAAATGTCAAGGTTAGAGGATCCACTAATGGTACTTTAAACAAGTATAATATAAACTCTTATTACTCAATTGGAAACCACACATAAAGGAGGTTCCAATCAGATTATAAATTGTTAACATGATTACATTAATTATCTTATTCGAATAAAGCTAATACTTGTAAATGTTGGCAGGCATTCATGATTATAACTTATGTTAACAACAAATCAAGTTCCTTTCATAGCTCAGGTGTCGGTTAAACCATACAGTATGGGCTATGAAAGTGCCAAGTATTTGTTGTACCAAGTGTTACACAACATAAATCTAGATTAACCATTTAACAAGCAAAGTATTAAAGTGAACAAGATAACAAATATAAAACATGTTAGTATCCAACGTTAAGGTCCATGTTAAGTTTATATTATACTTGTTCTTACACCATTAGTGTACCCTTTTCACCTTGACATAATTAACTTAGCTAGACATAATAAAAGAAAGAAACATAAATGAGCAAGACAAGAACATAAATGAGAAAGAAGTTAACTAGACAAAGGAAAGGAAATGAAGTGCATAAACTTGATATTAATGAAAGCAAGACATAAGCAATACAAAGAGAGAAAGCAAGAGCATGATCTTGATCTGAACACCAAGATGCCTCAATACATGGTAAGTGCCTCCTTTTATAGGCCAAAATTTGGAACTATTGATTTGTTGACTAATTGATGAGTGGGTGGCCACATCTTGACTAGATAACAATCCTTATCTTCTTGTCTGATCAAGACGTCATTGCTAACATCATAATTTGCCCAGAATCCTCAAGAATGTTCTAGGAAATTGTCTCAGCTTTCCAACAAAAAAAAGATGAGGTCATTTGGACTTCTAGAACTCAAGATATGGGCTGAACACTAAATAGTGTTTGGGCTGCAGGACAGCTTCGGACTTCTTCGTTGTTCCTTCAATTTGGACTTCAAAACGACCTTTTCAAATCTTGGGCTCCTCATGAAAGTTGTAGGCTTTTGTCTTACCTTTCCATCCATATAAAGTGGACCTAAATCCGAAATCTAGAGCTCCAGATATGATCCAATTACCGAGCAATGTTCCGGTTTGGACTGCACCGACATCTCTTTTCTAAGTTTGGCCATCTCTTTGTCCCTTAACTTTCAATGCTTAAACTCATCAATCAATCCTTTTATTTATGTGATAGTCCTGCATTTAAAATGAGCATTTACCATAAATTAAGGTATCTTATAATATCAAACTTGTTATTATAAAAACATGCTTTAGTTAAGGAGTTATTGATACTTCAAGTGCAAAATGATGATATAAAACCTTGATAAACATGCACTTTTAAGTACTAATCACACCCCCCAACCAGCTTATTACTAGTCCCTAGTAATCTAAAGCGTTAAAATAGAGAAACAATTTGCAAGTTCCACAAAGCAAGGCATTCATCATTCAACTTCCATTAATCTATCCAGATAAACAAACTCTCATTAAATTTATATTCCTGCTTCATACTTCTTAAACAAGATATTAATAAACCTTCTTTTTGTGTGCTCAATGAAAACATAGATGATGGGGCTTTTGTTGGAAGAAAACAATATTATGTTCAAATGTTTAAGGTGAACTTCCTTGGGTTGGGATTTTTTTCTTCTTTTTTTTTTTTTTTCTCTTTTTTTTTTTTTTTCTTTTTATTTTCTTTTTATTTATATACACATACAACTTAAAACACAATGTATCTTTAACCCATGTAACGAGTTTTAGGCTAATGACTCCCAGACCAGTTGGTCTTAGGGCATTAGGTGTTGAGACACCCCTACGAGCTTAACAACTCGGGTTGCAGATACTGATACGTAGATAGTGCAATGTTTGATTCCCTTAAGCTTTTCTCCTTAACCCATGTAACAAGCTTTGGGCCAATAGCTCCCAAGTCAGTTGACTTTAGGGTATTAGGTGTTAAAACACCCCTTCGGGCTTAATTGCTTAGGTTAGGGAGGCTACGAAACCAAACTTATCCACGTTTTATTATCATCAATACTATCTTTTTTTTTTTTCTTTGCAAATTATATACTATCCTTTTCCCTTAGTTGTTACCTTCAACAAAAGAACATAATTAATGTAATAATCCAATGTGCAACCCACAATCATATGTTAAAGTGTGTGTGTGAAAATGAAGGTTTAATAATACTTGTTAAATGAGTATAGGAGCAGAATCAAGTGATAACAATGTGAGAGTTTGTAAACCTGAATATTTCAAGAAGTATTATGATAGACCTTGGTAATGAAACTTACTAAGATGCGTCTCTAGAGTCAATAAAATTGATTCCATACTCTGCCATCCTAATAACAATTTTGTCAAATGGTTTTAATAATAGCAAAAACAGTTAGCAAGTTAGTATATTTTTTTTTTTTTAAAAAAAAAAACTACTACCCTCTCCCCCCAACCAAAACGAGACATTGTCCTCAATGTTCGAAGGTAGAAAGATAGAGTATAGAAGACATCACCTGAAACAGCGAACAATGACAAACCTGAAACACACTTAAACAAACATAAGAAGTAACAAAACAAAATAATATGCTATTAATAAAACCAAAAGACACAAGGTTTCACAGATGAAGGCTCAAATCTAATCTAAGCTTTTTACGGCTTTCCTTAGTTGACCAATCTAGACGACTCATGCAGGGATCAATGATAGGGATGAAAGATTGTAGTTGGTCAATCAATTGTTCAGCAGTAGCAGCAGAGATTATGATTCGTCGTGCCGAAGATGTTAGAAATTCCTGTTCCACAGCTTGATCAAGGAAAGACAGCAACTTATCATAAAAACCATTAACATTTAACAAACCTATAGGTTTATGGTGAATGTGCAGTTGGGCCCAAGATGAAATATGAAAGATCTCTTCCAATGTGCCCAGACCACCTGGTAAGGCAATGAAGGCATCAGCATGGTTAAACATGGTATTCAGTCGGTCAGACATTGTTGGGACCTGTAGTTCCTCTCCAATTGTTTTTCCAATGATGTCCCCAGTTGCTAAAGCTTTGGGGACAACCCCCAAAACTTGACTGCCTCCTAAAAATGCAGCCATTGACACACCTCCCATTAACCCAAGGCTGCCTCCCCCATACACTAAATGAATCTTTCTCTCAGCTAGTACCCGACCAAGATGATTTGCTGATTCTAAAAACTCTTTTTCTTTCCCAGAACTGGATCCACCGAAAGCACAAATATTTCTTATATGATGACTTGAGGAACCTGCCATTTCTACACACTTCTATATTTGATGAATATATGGGATGAGTAGAAATGAAGGGAAGGAAGAGAAGAATTTATAGATGAAAAAGTGAAAATGCAATCATACCACCTATATGTAGGCCAGCTGTAGTCTCACAAACTCTCTCTCTCTCTCTCTTTATTAATTATTTATTTTGAAAAAGCATGTATGTACAGGTAGTTGTGATTGTGGCTCACATCTTCCCTTGGTTTTACGTCCAAGAACGGCTTAAACGCCCTCTATGGGTCGGGGATAGGCTTTCCCATCCAGTTTTCTTAAAAACTGGCAAACAGGGTCTTTTTTTAGTCAGATTCCCAAGACTAAGTCGATCATGTTCTTTATGGAATTGTGGCCATAAATCATGAATTACACGATGCACATCTCCACTAGGATGCGTCTCAAGGGTCAACAAAAGATTATCTAAAGACCCCTTACTCAGGCCATCCTTAATGAATTGTATCTTATCTTCACGGTTTACAGATACCATTCCTAAAGAACGACATGTCGCATTACAAGTCCATCTGGCACATCTGTGACAGACTTTCAGTCGTTTTGCACGACGTTTCTTTGCAAAAGTGCTTTTACCTGTTCCAGGCATGTGTGAAATGAAAGAATTGGAGGACTCACCTGATAATCGGACCTTTGCTTCAATTAGCCAGCGAATATCTTCAGGAATTCCATGATTCATTAACAACCGTAACCTTTCACACCTAGCACGGTAAATTTTTGTAATCGCATTCTGAGGCAGAGCGGGAAAATACCTTTTCAACTTTTCAAGAGTGCTGTCCATTTTTAAATGAGAATTGGATGGGAGATTCAAAGAAAGAAGAAAGAGCAGAGAATTGCACAATTATATACACAGATATCAGTTATCATGGGAAACTGAAAGAACCGACTTAAGAGTCACGGAGTACCGTTATCCGCCATTTGACCGGGGTGAGAGAAACTAGCAAAACAAAAGATACACCAAAACAAACACAAAACAATGTGAGAAAAAGAATCAATCTTTATATACAGGATCACTCAATTCAGTAGAGTCATTTTCAACTGAAAAATTGTCAAAATAAACTTTCAACCGATGCCCATTTACCTTGAAAACATTGCCATTCTTTGGATTCTTGATATCACAGGTCCCATATGGATACACATGTTTCACAATAAAAGGACCGCTCCATCTTGTTCTTAGTTTTCCAGGAAATAAATGGAGTCGAGAATTATAAAGCAAGACTTTTTGACCAACATTGAATGTTTTTCTCAGTATTTTCTTGTCATGAAACTCTTTAATTCTTGCTTTATGAATTTTTGAATTGTCATATGCATCATTTCTTATTTCCTCAAGCTCATTTATTTGCAATTTTCGCAGCTGACTAGCATCATCAAGGCTTGAATTGAAAGCTTTAATAGCCCAATAAGCTTTATGTTCAATTTCCACAGGCAAGTGACAAGGTTTTCCATAGACTAGTCTATAAGGTGACATACCTAATGATGTTTTATAAGCAGTTCGATAAGCCCAAAGTGCATCATTAAGTCTTAAAGACCAGTCTTTCCTATTAGGGTTCACTGTTTTCTCCAAGATCTGTTTGAGCTCCCTATTAGCAAGCTCTACTTGTCCACTTGTCTGAGGGTGATAAGGGGTGGAAACTTTATGTGTGATTCCATATTTCTTCATTAAAGACTCAAATGGCTTGTTGCAAAAGTGTGTTCCACCGTCACTTATCATGGCTCGAGGGATTCCAAATCGACTTAAAATGTTTTCTTTCAAAAAACTTTATCACTATTTTGTGATCATTGGTTCGACTTGGAATTGCCTCTATCCATTTTTGAAACATAATCTACTGCGACCAATATGTACAAGAAACCAAATGATGGAGGAAATGGACCCATGAAATCTATACCCCAACAATCAAAGATCTCAATGACAAGAATAGGGTTTAAAGGCATCATGTGACGTTTCGAAATAGATCCCAACTTTTGACAATTTTCACAAATCTTACAGAATGCATGTGAGTCGTTGAACATGGTGGGCCAGTAAAATCCACTTTGTAAGATTTTTACAGTTGTCTTTCTTGATGAGAAATGACCCCCACATGCCTCAGAATGACAAATTTAATGACACTACTTACCTCATTGTCAGGAATGCATCTTCGAAATATTTGATCAGGACAATATTTGAATAAATAAGGGTCATCCCAATAAAAGTTCTTCACTTCGTTCAAGAACTTTCTTTTTGTCTTGGGTACTCCAATGAGCTGGCAATTGTCCTGAAACAAGAAAAATTAACAATATTAGCAAACCAAGGCATCGTAGAGACAGAAAATAAAGATTCATCAGGAAAGTAGTCATCGATTGGTGTAATGTCAGATCTCGAATCGGTTGTCAATCTTGACAAATGATCCGCGACAACATTTTCGGTGCCTTTCTTGTCTTTGATTGTGATATCAAATTCTTGAAGTAACAAAATCCACCGCACCAATCTAGCCTTAGAATCTTTCTTAGAGAGAAGATATTTCAATGCTGCATGATCACTAAAAACAACAACAGGTGAGCCAACAAGATAAGATCTGAACTTGTCACATGCAAATACTACTGCAAGTAATTCTTTTTCAGTGGTAGTGTAATTCATTTGAGCACTATTTAAAGTTTTACTTGCATAGTAAATCACATAAGGTTTCTTATCTTTCCTTTGTCCCAAGACAGCACCCACGGCATAATCACTAGCGTCACACATTATTTCAAAAGGTAATGACCAATCAGGAGGTTGAATGACAGGAGCAGAAGTAAGCAAGTTTTTAAGTTTAACAAAGGCTTCCTCACAATGTTCAGTCCATTCAAAAATATTATCCTTTGTTAGAAGGTTACTCAAGGGCTTAGATATTACACTAAAATCTTTGATGAACCTTCTGTAAAAACCAGCATGTCCTAAGAATGATCTAACATCTTTAACAGATTTTGGTGTTGGTAAGTTGGCAATTAACTCGATTTTAGATTTGTCAACCTCAATTCCTTTCGATGAAACAATGTGACCAAGTACAATGCCGTTTGTTACCATAAAGTGACATTTTTCCCAATTCAGTACAAGATTCTTCTCTTCACACCTGCTCAAAACCTTTTTCTAAGTTAGTCAAACAATCATCAAATGAATCACCAAAAACAGAAAAATCATCCATAAAAATTTCAAGAAAACGTTCAACCATATCACTGAATATGCTAAGCATGCATCTTTGAAACGTGGCTGGTGCATTACATAATCCAAAAGGCATCCTTCGATATGCAAAAGTACCAAATGGACATGTGAAAGTAGTCTTCTCTTGATCTTCCAATGCAATTTCAATTTGATTGTAACCTGAATAACCATCTAGGAAACAATAAAATTCATGACCTGCAACTCTTTCTAGGATTTGGTCCATGAAAGGTAAAGGGAAATGATCTTTTTCTAGTCATTGAATTAAGTTTCCTATAGTCAATGCACATGCGCCAACCCGTAACAGTCCTAGTTGGAATTAACTCATTTTTCTCATTTGTTATCACAGTGACTCCAGACTTTTTGGGTACAAATTGGGTAGGACTTACCCATTTGCTGTCAGAAATAGGATAAATGATTCCATTATCTAGAAGCTTAATGACTTCATTTTTCACTACTTCTTTCATATTAGGATTAAGCCTTCGTTGCATTTCTCTAGAGGGTTTAGCATTTTCCTCCAAATAAATCCTGTGTGTGCAAATCAAAGGGCTAATTCCTTTTATGTCAGCTATGGTCCATCCTAATGCATTTTTGTGCATTTTCAAAGTCTGTAATAACTTACCTTCTTGATGCGCATTAAGTTTGGACGAGATTATTACCGGAAAAGTTTCATTTTCTCCCAAAAATGAGTATTTGAGATTAAATGGTAACGGCTTCAATTCAGGTTTTGGTGGTTGAACACTTGAAGGTATGGGCTCAATTGATCGTGGTGGCAATTCTTCAATTTGTGGTCTCCAATTGCATGCCTTTGATTCCTGAAAGTAGACCATTTGCAAATCATCAGATTCATCAATCTCAGTTTCACTGGAAGTGGTTTGAAATTGATCATGAACTAATTTTTCAATAAAGTCCACTTCCTGTAAATCATTATCATCTTCAGGTTGCTTGTAAATGTTGAAAATATTCATCTCCAATGTCATGTTTCCAAATGATAGCTTCATCAGTCCATTCCTACAATTAATCAATGCATTAGAAGTGGCAAGAAATGGACGTCCTAAAATGACAGGAATTGAATTACATGCTTCAACAGGTTGTGTATCCAAGACAACAAAATCTAACAGGGTAAATGAATTTATCGACTTGTACTAACACATCTTCAACTATTCCTCTAGGCACTTTTACAGATCTATCAGCAAGTAAAAGAGTTATAGAGGTTGGTTTTAACTCACCTAGATTGAGACTTTGAAAGACTGAATATGGAAGTAAATTCACACTAGCTCCAAGATCAAGTAAGGCTCTTTCAATTTTGTGTTCTCCAATAAAGCAAGAAATTGTAGGACAACCAGGGTCTTTATATTTCAAAGCATTATTGTTTTGAAGAATGGCACTTACTTGTTCGGGCTAAAAAGGCTTTCTTTTTCACATTCAGTTTTCTCTTCACAGTGCACAGATCTTTCAAAAATTTAGCATAGGAAGGAATCTGTTTAATAGCATCCAACAAAGGTATATTGATCCTTACCTGTTTGAAAATTTCAAAGATTTTCAGAGTTGTGACTAACTTTCCTTTGTTTGATCATGGCATGAGGAAATGGAAGTGCTGGCGGGGAATCAGCCTTTTCTTTTGCAATGTTCAGGTTCAACCCCTTCCTTACCCTCAGAGATAGACTCATCATCTTTCTCACAAGGTTCAAGAATAGGTTTTTCAATAACCTTACCACTACGAAGAGTGATGACTGATTTGACTTGATCCATGTGTTGGCTTCCAGAACTACTTGCATTTGCATTGTATTGCCCCTTTGGATTTTGCTGTGGTTGAGAAGGAAACTTACCTTTCTCTTGGAACTGAGAGCAGATGTTAATTTTGCAAGAGCATCTTTAAAATCGGTCATGCTTTGAGCAAGTTGAGTGTTTGATTGTCTCCTGCTTTTCAATGAATGCATGCAATGTTTCCTCAAAATTTCTTCTAGGAGGTGGAGCATAAGGAGGTGCATATCCATGAGAATTTTGGAAATTATGGTGTTGCTTGAAACGGTGGATGTGAAGTTTGTGCATTGTTGCTATCACTCTTCCAACTAAAATTTGGGTGATTTCTCCAACCAGGGTTATATGTTTGTGAGTATGGGTTATGGTTGGGTCTTTGGAAACTGTTTAAAGCATGGGCTTGTTCATGGAGGCATTCCTTGAAAGAAGGCAAAGTTGGACAATCATTGGTTGCATGCTCATTTGTTTCACAGATTTGACACACAATGTCTTGAACAGATTTTAATTGACCACTCTTTTTCAATTCTAGTGCCTCGACTTTTCTAGCTAAAGATGCAAACTGGCTTGGAGGTCATGATCTTCCCTAAGGTTGTGCATACCCCCACTAGATGTATGAGGTTGAGTTTTACTTGGTGCCTCATAAGTACTGTGGTGTCCCAATTTTGAGCATTTTCGGCTAGCAAGTCTAGGTACTCCATTGCTTCATTAGGGTCTTTATCTTCGAAAGTTCCATTGCACATCAATTCAACCATTTGCCTATCTCTAGGTGTTAAACCTTCATAAAAATGTGAAACCAATCTCCATGTTTCAAAACCATGATGTGGGCAAGTATTAAGCAAATCTCGATACCTATCCCAACATTGGTAAAATGTTTCTCCTGGTTTTTTGAGTGAAAGTGATGATTTGTCTTTTGAAAGAGTTTGTTCTATGAGATGGAAAAAAACTTCTTTAAAAATTGTTGTTGCATATCATCCCAAGCACGAATGGATCCTGGTCTCAAATTTTGTAGCCATGTTTTAGCTTTATCTTTTAATGAAAAGGAAAAAGCTTTAATCGAATGGTGTTCATGCTACAATTTGAGTCATTATAGGTATTACAGACCTCCTCAAATTCCCTTAAATGCAAGTATGGATTTTCTAAGTCTAAGCCATGAAAAGATGGTAAAAGTTGAATAATGCCTGGCTTAAAATTAAAATGAGATGCATCAGGAGGGAAAACTATGCATGAGGGTGCACTTGTTCTTGTGGGATTCATGTGGTCTCTAGTGTTCTCATACGGTTATTCTCATTATTCTCATTATGAAAGTGATTGATTATCTTCTTCGGCCATATTTTCTGAAAATGATGAGGATACCCTACAAAGTCTACCACTTAATGTACGTGACCAAACTCTCATGCACGTGTAAGAAGAGAATAAAAGCAAGAAAAGAAAATAAAAGAAAAGAAACAAAACAAAACAAAGGAAACAAAAATAGATAAAATGAAAAGTGAAAAGAGAAAATAAATTAAAATATTATAATTTATACAAGAATTTACCTCCCTGGCAACGGCGCCAAAAACTTGACACGACCAAAAGCTTGATGTCTCTTCCCAAGTGCAGGAGTGTCGAAGTAATAAATAACCCGGCAAGACCGGGGTCGAACCACAGAGAGGTTAATTGTATAAATTATAAATAACAAGACAACAACAATAACAACAACAACAACAACAACAATAATACTCAGTACGTGGCGTTGTTATACCTGAGAATGATCTAAAGATCGGGTCACAGGTTTCCAGCCTATATACTAAGTTTATGAAAGATCAAGAGAGATATATTACAGAATGTTAAATAATAATAATAATAATAATAATAACAATAATAAAAGCAGAAGATGAAGAAATTAATGAGAACTTTGAGATGAAAGATTAACGTAAGGATTAAACAATGATAAAAACAAATGTCAAGGTTAGAGGATCCACTAATGGTACTTTAAACAAGTATAATATAAACTCTTATTACTCAATTGGAAACCACACATAAAGGAGGTTCCAATCAGATTATAAATTGTTAACATGATTACATTAATTATCTTATTCGAATAAAGCTAATACTTGTAAATGTTGGCAGGCATTCATGATTATAACTTATGTTAACAACAAATCAAGTTCCTTTCATAGCTCAGGTGTCGGTTAAACCATACAGTATGGGCTATGAAAGTGCCAAGTATTTGTTGTACCAAGT